>NC_048910.1:11781009-11832249 GCF_011077185.1 Oxyura jamaicensis | reverse complement strand
GGCGGGCTGCCCCCCCCTTCTCCTCGGGGGCCCCCCCCCGGTGCCCGGTGCGCGGGCGAGCTGCTCCACGAAGGCCTCCACCTCGGCGAAGCGCCCCGAGAGCCGCCCCAGCTGCTCCTTCAGGGCGCTGAACTCCCGGTAGAGCCCGTCCAGAGCCCCCGACAGCGAGCGGATCCTGCCGGGGGGGGTCACACACACAAACACAAGCTGAGACCCCCGCCCCCGCCCCCCCCCCATGCCCGGGGCCGGCCCCCCCTGCCCCTCACCGGCCGTAGTCGGGCAGCACGGTGTGGTGGTCGACCAGCAGCAGGTTGCGCAGCTGCGAGGTGATGGCGAACCTCCAGTTGTCCAGGATCACCGTCAGGTTGGCGCAGCCCTTCGTGCCCGGCGCCCTCGAGGCTGGGGGGAGGGCACCGGGGGGGGGGAGGATGGATGGGGCAGGACCCCCCCCGGCCGGCCCCAAAAGCCCTGGGGTCAGGGAAGGCTGTGCCTGGACCCCAGAGCAGACCTCGCTGGGGGTCCCGGGGGTTACCGTCGGCTCGCTCGTCCCACGCCGCCGGCCGCCGCTTCGGCTTGGCGGCGCAGCCCAGAGCCGCGAGGAGCAGCAGGGGGAGAAGTCGCGACATGGCGCTGCGTCGGGACAGGGCGCTGGGGAGGGCTCTTGTGGGGGCAGCCGGGGACGAGGGGCCCCGCAGCCGTCCTGCAGCCCGCTGGGGGGCCCAGCCCCACTGCGGCTCCTGCACCGGGATGTCCCCGCCAGCCCCAAACCCACGGGGACAGGGCAGCGGCGTCCCCACCGGGCACCATCCCAGGGCACGCGGGCCCGTGGCAGCCCCGCAATTCCCCTGCCCCGAGCTGGGCCCCGCACCTCCCCGGCCCCTGAGCAGGGGAAAAGCGCCAGCCCCGCTCCCAGCTCCAGCCCCGCGTCCCCAACACCCCCAGGCCGGGGACCCCAGGCCGTGGTGGAGGTGTCGCACCCCAAGAGCCGGGCTCGGCACGTGGGACCCGCAGCACGAGGGGCTGCCCTGCCTCCTACCTGCTCCGGGACCCCGCTGGCTGGCGGGCGAGGCGGCCGCTCGGCTCCGCAAGGCTCTGGCTCTGCGCGGCTCCGGCCTCCCCTTTTTTTAACCGCGGCGCTGGCGCGAGGCCCGGCCGCACGCGGCTCGGCGCTGATTGCAAACAGCCGGCCCCGGGCCCGGGGCAGCGTGCGGCCAGCCCCGAGCCACGGCACGGCACCGGCCCCGCGGGAGGAGGCACGGCGCCGAGCTCTCGTTTCATCAGGTGCTTTTTATTCAACGCTACTCGCGGACCCTGCCTCGGGGTCGTTTCAGTCCAGGCACCGCACACCGCTGCAACCCCCAACCCCGACAAACCCAGGGGAAAAGCAAAGCGCCGCCGCAGCCCCACGGCAGGGACGGGGCTGGAGGCCGCTCGGCACGGAGGGACCAAGCTTTGGGCAGCCTCGGCAGAGCCCCCAGGCAGCAGCGAGGGGCTGGGGAAGCCCCCGAGGGTCCCCTGTGTCTCACCGTCCCGCACCCAGGTGGACAAGGCTGGGGTGACGCTGTCCGGGGACAGGACGGGGGCTTTGTGCCTCCCTCCGGGAGGTGCCCCAGGAACTGAGCTGAGGTCCCAAATCCCCGGCAGCGGGGTCCTGTGAGACAGGGGCCAGGCCCACAGGGCACTGCCAGCACCCCCCTGCCCCGTCCCGGCCCCCCAGCAGCCCCCAGCCGGGGTCTGAAGGGAGAGCGAGCAGCAAGAGCCCCCCCGTCAGCACAGCGCCAGGGGAGGACGTGCCCAAACACTGGGGCAGGAGCCAGCTGCAGGGAAGGCTCCGCTCCCCTGCCGAGTGAGGGCAGGCAGGGACCCAAGTTACAGCCCCCCCCCAGCACAGCTTTGCTCCCCAGGAGGGGACGAACCCCCCGGGGGGGCTGAGCACAGAGCCCTTGGTGGTGTAGGGGGGGGGAAGTGCCCATCCTGCCGCCCCCGGGAGGTTCCCCGCAGCCGAAGCGGCTCCGCGAGGCAGGGAGGTGCCGCGGGAGCGATGCCAAGCGCGGAGCTGGCACGTGCCCACCCCTCGCCCGGTGCCAGGGGGCCGCATCCTGCTGCGGGCGCGGGGCCAGCGCGGGGCCCAGCCCGGCGGAGCTGCTCGCAGGCACGCGCTGGGCCGTTAGCGGGAGGGCTGGGAAGGCTGCCCGGGAGCACGAGGCTGGCAGCAGCGAGCCGCAGGGGAAGGGGGGCAAAGCTGGGGACGGGGAGGTGCCACCACCCCCTTGTCACCTCTGCGGCCTCGGGGACACCTCGGGGAGGGGAGCGAGTGGAGAGGGGGGGCCCTGGAGGGGTCCTGGGGCTCACCAGGAACAGGCCAAAGCTGCACCAGGGGACACCGGAGAGCCCGGCCCCGTGGGGTGAGGGTTCCTACAGGAGCCACAGGGACAGGGCTGCCCCCAAAAAGCGAGGGGGGAGCATGGCCAGAGCCGCCCCCTCCCCTGGCCGGCTCCCGGCCCCGGGGGCTGCGGGAAGCAGGGAAGGGGGAGGCCGGGGAAGGGGTGAGCACCACTGCTGCTGCTGCTGCTGCTGCTGGAGGGTTGGCTCTGTATTGGAGGCTGCCGCCGCGCCGCCGGGGCTAGGTGCGGGGCAGGCTGCACATCTCACAGTGGTCCGTGCCCGGCTGGTTCATGAAGGTGCAGTGCTGGCAGGCCCACATGGCCGCCGAGACGGCGTGCGTCGAGCCGCCCACGGCACCGTACTCGTGCAGTCCGGGGAGCTGGACGCCGACTGTGCCTGCCGGAGAAAGAACGGGGTCAGAGAGGGGGAGCGGGGCTGGGACCCGCTCAGGGGATGCCTTCGCCCTGAGGCTGGCGCCGGGGGGGCTGCTCCCAGGAAGGTGCAGGGCTCACCACCCCAAAGACCCCACCCCAAAGACCCCAGAAAGGCCCCAGCCCTGCTCGGAGCAGTGCCCACGGCCCCTTCCCACCGCTCTCCGTGTGGCCAGGCAGCAGGGGCTGCGCAGGATCAGCTTTCCTCGTGCCCGAGGCCCCGCAGGCAGCTGGGGAGCAGCGCTGAGCCCTCACGGACCAGCTGAGCCCAGCCCCTGGCCCGATGGATGAGGGAGCGCGGCCCCGAGCCCCCTTCTTACTGCAGAGCTGCTCGATGGTGGCCCACTGCTCCGATTTCTTCCAGGTCTGCGCGAGCTCCTCGTTCTTGGTTCTCACGGCTTCCAGCAACAAGCTGATGCTGTCCTGGAAGCCACAAAAGGGGAAAAATCAGCACTGGGCACTCCTGGGGCGATCAGACTGGAGCCGGGCAAGAGCCTCCCTGCCCTCCTCCACCCCTCACACCACACCAGAGCTGCGAGCGAGCTGTCACCCTTTGCTTAAAGGTCTCTGGAACTGCATGAGCGATGTTTGTTGGCAGGGAGTAAGATTTAGATTACCCCCTCCGCTCCCCCCAGCACGCAGACGTACCCCTAAAACCCAAATCCTTCACTTCCACCCGCCAGGAGGCTGCGGCTGAGCCCAATTCCCAGCAGGGTGCAAACTTTTCCAAACCAGCCGCCCTGGAGAGCGCCGTGCCCGGCCCCAGCCCCGCTCGCAGCCCCAGCCCGATCTCCGGCTGCCCAGGGTCAGCCCAGCTGCCCCACACATGCTCGGTCCCTGGCGCCCACGAGGCCTCTGGCGAACACACGGCCCGATTTTGCTGGCACGCCGCTCCGAAGGGGAAGGTCCGAGGGTCCAGATGTGAACCGGGGGCCTGGGCAGGTGCCCGGGCCAAGAGAGCAGAGCAGCACGGACAGGAAGCTGTGGGCCTCGCAGAGAGGCGGGGGCTCTGATCTCGTCGTCGTTACAAGAGGGATTTCTGATTCTGAGATTTTTTTATTATTATTTTTTAAACGTTCCCAGCTCTCGGAGCCGCGGCCAAGTTGGCTCTATCCAGCCTGTGACCACGCGAACAGCCACCACCCCCTCGCTGCTCCGAGCGGTGCTCGGAGAGCTCTCGGGCCAGCCGGGGGCTTCGCTTTCACTTTTTAAACACTCTGCTGAAAGGTCAGCCTGGAAGAACAGGCATCGGGCCAGCTGCACGTCCTGCGTGGCCTGGGGCCGTGCCCGGGGCTGTGGCGGTGTCCCCAGAGCACCGAGGGACACCGAGGGACACCGAGCCCTGGGACGGTGGCGCTGACACGGCCGTTTCCTCCCGTTACGTACCCGCAGAGGCATGACCTCGTTCGTGACCAGGAAGAGGAGCAGATGGAAATCGGAAATGATGTCTAGGAAAACGGAGGAAGTGTTCTGGGACAGGTACGTGGCCAAGCTGTGGAAGTCCTACGGAGACAGGGAAGTAATAAAAAAGTCACTTCCCCCCCCATCATAACTCTTGTTTTCCGATTCAGACCCCCCAACAGACCCCGTAACATTCCTCTCCTGAGCACCATCTGCCAGGTGCAGACCATCCCCAGACCACCCCCCAGGCTGCTTGGCTGCATTTCAGCTGAGAGCTTCCAAGGAAGAGGAGCTTTGGGTCCGCGCTGCCTCTCCGACCCAAGCACCAAACAAGCCCAGCACACGTGGAGCTGGCCCCAGCCCCAGGAAGCGCTAGGCAGAGGCTGTCAGAGCTCAACGCAAAGCCCAGTCCCCGAGGAAAAAAAAGAGGTGGATGAGGGCGAAGCAGCCCCTTCTTCCCCAGCCTCCTCCTCTCTGCTCTCAACCAAGGGCCACCCTCAAACGAGGGCGATGAACAGCCGACCTCTCCCAGCCTGTCAGCGCCACGACGGGCAGTGGCCCTCCTCCTGTGATTCCTTTGGGAGGAAGTCTTTGACATCTTTGGCACAGGCTCCTCAGAGAAGCTAGCTGTTGCTGCTTTAGAGCAGCTCGGGCCTTCTGTGCGCTGGCAAAACCCCGCGCACGCCTCGGGCTGTCCAGCAGCTGCCTCTGCTCAGCGCTGCGGGCCTCCTTCGGCAAAAGGTCGCGGCGTTTTCAGTGTGGGAAGGGAAGACAGCGCTGTCGGAGCTGCAGCCCCTTGTCCTGCTCCTAGTCCCCGGTGGGTCCTACCCTGTCCGTGGGGCTGGAGCCCAGCCGGATCGCCCCCCACCTCCCCGGGTTATCTGGCAGAGCAGAGGCAGGCCTGGAGCTCGGCACCTGGCGGGCGGGGAGCAGCGCGCCCGGCCCCTCATCTGCATGCAGACGCTGCGCAGCGCAGGAAGGTGTTTGGCAAACACTGGAGCGAGGCATCGAGGGGTGATCTCAGGGCACGGCTGCGGCTGTCCTTTTGCAGCCGATCGAGAGGGAGAGGGGAACAGATGACGCCTCCGCGCGACGGCTTTGGCACCAAGCGCTTACCTGAGTTTCTCCCAGCACGTCGCGGTTCTCGATGGGAAACGGGTTTTGGGAAATAGAAAAAGTGTAGACTGGATCCTTGGGGAAAGTCGTGGTGATCTGCAAATCCAAGAAAGGACGATCAGAGCACGGACAGCAGGAGAGGCAAAAGGGACACGGGAAGGAAGGCTGCTGAGAGCTGAGAGCAGGCACGGCTCAGCTGGGAAGGCAGTCGCGGCACGGATCTGACGGCTTTTAACATGCAAAGCGCTGTTCCTACCAGCACAACCCCAGCTCCTGGCAGTCGCTTTTAATGGAGCTGAGGGAAACGCTCCGAGCTCAAAACAGCACAAAATGGTGCTGCAGAGAGCGTCCCCTTTGTGAAGGTCCCGGGGACGCAGCAGCTCCCACCGCAGCTCTGCCCTGCTCCGGGGAGCTGCTGCTTGGGGTCACCCCAGGGGGCTCCTTAGCACCTGGGGGCACAGCGTGGCCCCTGCCCTGGCCGGGACGGGGAGCCAGGGCTGGGCTGGGCGCTGAGAGAACAGCCCTGGGCTTCATTTAACAGGCCGTGCCCCTGCTCGGGGTGGTTACACCACCTCGCGCCTTCCTCCAGAGGTGCCTGGGCGCAGCAGCCAGCGCCTGACATTTACAGCAGACCTCATTCCGGGGGCTTCAAAGCTCTGCTGTCAGTCACTCCGCCCCGACAGAGGCTCTCTGTAGGCAGGAATACCTGCCAGTGCAGTATTCACTTGCACAATGCCTTTTTTTTAAGGCAAAACAAGATGCTTCAGAAATGCAGCTTCCCAGAGTGCCCCTAGCTGCATGTTCCGTCAATCTGTTTTCATCTTAATTACACCCCAGGTAGCCCGGAAGCAGATGCCTTTACTACTTGAGTAATAAACACGTTCCAGTGCTGCCGACTGGCACGGGGCGTCGGGGGGCCCCGCACAACGGGCCCCTTGTCCTGAATACGGAGTTTCCCCGTGGGCACCTTGCCGTGCCAGCCCGAGGCAAGGGCGAGGGGAAGCCTGCGGGCTGCCAGCTTCCCCACACCGCGGGGCAGCGCCTGCGCCAGGGGCAGCTGGACCAGACCAGTTGCTTCGGGAGGATTTAATCGTTATTGGCACCGCCTCCAGCTCCGGCAGCATCATCTGTCATCTGAGTTATTTGCTTTCCTGCCTTCCACACGCCGTCAGAGTTCCCTTTCGAGCCAAAGGGCAGAGCCGTGCCGCAGTGCCTGGCAGGGCTTGCTCGCGGGCAGGCGGTGGCCCTGCTCCAGCCAAGCCCCGTGCTCTGTCTTGTCCTCCCTCCCCCAGGAAAAGGCATTTCTGTAGCACCAACCCGGTCTGCTGAGTCACTACAAGGAGCTGGGTTCTTAATTGCTGCTAAGACAGACAATGGGAGCTTTCTAATGAGCTCCCCGTGAGGTGGTGCCCGGCACACGTATCCGTGGGGCTGGCTGCTTCCCCTGCCGTATGGCTCCGTGCCACCCCCGTAGCGGTACGACGCCGGGCAGGGCCTTCCCAGGAAGCGAACGTGTGCCCTGGCACCGCCGCACGCCGCTCCCCGGGAGCACTGCAATCACCCCAGGGTGAAAAACAGAGCCCATCCCATGAATCAGCTCCGGTGGGAACTCCCGAGCTGGGTTAGGAAGCTCACTTGGCCCCGACCGCCTGTGGCTGCCATCGCAGGGCAGCAACCACTTACATCTATGATCAGGTACTCGACTGGGAGCGGGCGAGCCAGCTGGGTGATCTCGTTGCCGAACTTGTCTATGTCCTGAAAGAAGAAGAGGATCGTTAATCCCCGGTGCAGAACGGCACGAAGCAGGAGGGACGCTGCCCTGGACACTCGTGTTGGAGCTCGGGGATTTCTCGGGGTGCAGGAAAGAACCCGCGGGCACGACACCGGGTGCTGGGGCCAGGGCAGAGCCGCCCAGCTCCCTGCGGCTCCCCGAGGCTCGAGCCCTCTGCAGCTCTAAGCCACCCACCCGTTCCCTTGTGAGCCACGGGAGTGTTTTGTGACAAACACAGCTCCTTGGTCTCGCTTGCCTCTGCCATCACCACCAGAGAGATGCCCAGCATTATCTGAGCAGCGTGAAGGCCGCTGAAGGTGCAGAAGTCTCTTAAGAGGGAGGGAGAGCTCCACATCTGCGTTCTCAGCCCAGGCAAGCCCGACTTTCTGCAGGTCTGGCCACGAGTCCCTGCTCTGACCACTCGCTCCTGCTCGGGAACTGCAAATCCAGGCATTCCCTCACACGCAGACCTGAAGAGCCAGCACATCACAGCGCGCAAACTTGTTTTGCTTTGCCAGGCGAATTGAACATAAAGTTTAATTATGGAGAAAAATGGCCAGCATATGTTCATTAATCACAAAATGACAATTAGACGTGATTTATGTCAAACACACCGAGTTCAAACATGGCTTCAGAAATAAATTCATAAGAAGTGACACTTTTCATTAAAGATTCTGTAAGAGGGGGTTGTATTTTCCCTCTAAATCATCACTTAACATGTTATAAATCATTCATCGAGCCCCATATAAATTACACGCCCATAACTCCCAATCAGAGACCCTACAATAAAAGTTTGCATGGAGCGAGCGGAGCCCCAGCGGCCGGAGGCAGACCTGAGGCACACGGGCACCCCGACACCCCGGGGGCTTTTGGGGAGCTCTGCGAGAGGCCACGAGCTGCTTGGGGTTTGGGGCAGTGCTCCTCGGGCTGAGCCGGCGAGCCACGGAGCCGCGTGCTTTGGGATGAGCTGCCCGTGGCTGACAGCCTCCCCTCGTGAGCTGTGTTTTTCCCCGTGAGCGCACCACTCCCCCGCTCTCAGCGTTTCTCAGCTCCGCTGGTATTTGCGCAGCTCAAGCACGCAGCACAGCAGCCAGCAGCCCGCTCTCACGCCCCGCTCTCCCGGTGCACCCGGACGGACATCGCCCGAGCAGGCTCCGGCTCGCTGCCCCGCTCCAGGCAACAGCCCCCCTTCCGCGAGCCCCCTCCCCACCTCCACCCCGAGCACCCCCTGTCCCCAGGAACGGCTCCCTTTGTAGGAATCTACCTTCCAGTCTTTGAAGCTCCTTTTAAAAGCAATCCCGATAAGGATCTCTTCTCCTTGAACATGACAGGTTGTTGGCCCCGTGGTTATTTCAGCAACAAGCCTGGTGGCTTGTGGCCTCAGATCTCTCTGGCTCTGACAGGAGCAGCAGGAGACGTGGAGCCTTTTCAGAGAGATCATAGGGCCTGAAAGCTAACCTGCTTCTAGATCGCAGCGATACCGCAAGAGTCAGGAGTCAAATCCAATCAAACCAAATCAGCTTCCCCAACACAATCCTGCCCCTGCAAGAAAGAACCTGCAACAACTCACACGTAATTAGCCCATCTGGAATTCATTTTCAAATCTAATTAAGTTCTAATATGCAGAAACATTTTTCCAGCACCTGTTCTCTTTAATCTCCGCCTCTGGGGGATTTCCATGTTAAATGCCTCCTTTTTAATGTCACGCTGCCGAGGCCTTCGAGACACGCACGACGCGGTTCGCACCACGCTGGAACCTCGCTGCCCCCGGCTCCGAGGACGTGTCCAGACCCTGCCCCACCCCCCCCCCCCCCCCCCGTGCCCACGCCGGCCCCCTCCCGCAGCCCCCGTGCCCTTTTTTATTGCAATTACATTGTAAAAGCCCTAACAAATGTCAAAGTGGGAGAATCGGTAGGAGGAAGACATCCTCATCCTGCACTTGGCCGCGGAGCACGAGGTGCTGTGCCGCCGAGGCCTCGCGGCCCCCCCAGCCACAAACGTGCTCCGTGTGGTGTCGGCAGGAGGGCAGGAAGCGGTTAACGGAGGCACAGCTATTTGGCACCTGGACAGAAATCAGGCAGCACAGCCCCGGAGGATCTGGACCATGAATCATCCCGAGGACAGGAGCAAACTGCAGATTGCATCAGGCGCTGCGACGGGAGCCTTCGGAACCGCTGCTTGGAGGCAGAAGCTGCAAACCCGTGAGGTCAAGGAGAAAACGACGGGATCGGGCAGAGGTGGTCCTGGGGGGCTTCAGCAGCTCCAAGAGGAGGGCGATGGCAGCCGGCACGGAGCTGAGCAGCCCTGGCTCTGGGTGCCAGGGGAGGCTGGAGCCGCCTTTCCCTCTGCTGCTGTCCGGGAGCTGCACCGGGCTCAGCCTCACCCCGATGGTGCAGAAACAAAGTGATTTCCTGCGAGTCACCAACAGGTCAGGGAGAGTTGAAGCCTTTCCCGGGAGACTCCCCGTGAGCTAACGGAGCATCCTCCTCCCCGGAGCAGCTGGGACGGTTAAGGCCAGGAAGGCTTTTCCAGCCCAGCACAAGCGCTGGGCAGAGGCCAGGCAGGGGAAGTCGGTCGCTGCTGGTGCGAGCTCCCTGCAGAGGTCTCCGCACAGCCCGGCTATTGCATCCTGCCTGGGAAGAGGATTTCAAAGTGCAGGGGTAGAAGCAACAGGGGGCACAGTGTGGCTGAGAGCAGCTGGGGGTCTGCGTCCTGTCCGGTCTCTGTCCGGGCCAGCTGGGAGCACATTTGTTCCAGAAGATGTCTCATCGGACACAGCCTCAACTGCTGTAAAGCACAAGGCTCTTGCCGGACCCTGTGGGGGCAAAGGGCTCTTTCACAACAGCGGTGCCATCGTGAAGGGTTCTTGTCTGACACCATCCCGAATAAACGTTGGGGAATAGCGAGGCCGCTGTAAAACCCAGCTCCCTGCACGGATGACATCTTGGTGCTTGCACTGCGCTGAGGCAAACGACTGCGGGAAGAGCCAAAGCCACCCAGTCCCCAAATCCGATTGTTGAAACGTTTCAAAGGGTCTGTAAAACACAGCAACCCTCCCCCCCCCTGCACTGTCTGGGTTGCGGGAGCAGAGTTTGGCCCTGCTGCAGCCATGGACCCAGCAGGGTGGGAGCTGCGAGCACGCAGACAGTGAGCCGCTGGGCGCGGGCAGCGGGATGGGAAGGATCAGAGGCACTGAGCGAGCAATTTCAGCTCCGGATAATCAACCCTCAGTTCGGAAGGTACACTCTTAGCAAAATCAGAATCAATATGGTTGGTTTTTAGAACCAGACAGATGGAGGAGGTAACTGCTCAAGGGCAGAAGGCAAAGAAAACGTCCGTGTGTCTCTCAGCTGGGTTCTCCCTTACCCAGCTGGGGAACAAGGTGAAGTGGTCACTGCAACATCGTTGTCTTCGCCTGCAGGCAGAGGGCTGCCCCTGCTCCTGTGTCTGTGTCTTGACGCCAGCGACTCCTTCATGAATCTCCTGCCCTGGGCTCGCCAGGCAGCACGTGCTGCTTGTGCAACGCTCAGACTGGGAACGGCGCTGCGCCGTGACGCTTCGCAGGCAGCCTGGGAGGCAAGGGGGGTGTTTGCTTCCTTCTGGCTAATCTCACCTGGAGAGGCATCTCAGAGGGAGGCAACTTGTACTCAACGGTCCCCACAGCCCTCGGCTTTCACGCTAGAGCAGAGCTCCAGCCTTCACAAGCCAGGAAAGCAAAGGCTGCGTGCAGAAAGCACACGCTGCCAATTCCGCTGGGGTGGTTCCTCCGAGCAGCAGGGCTAGTGGCCAACGTAAAGAGAATGCTAAAGCCATACCGAAATCACAGGGCTAGAGGCTCAGGAAAAGTGCCTCATCCTGGCTGGTGCCATCAGTTTTCCTGTTTCCACGGGGGAAAAGCCCACCTCTGCTACCAGGCCGCCGAGTCACGTGCGGCAGGAACGGCTGCAGCCCCGGGGTCGTGGAAGCCCCCACTCTGCCAACACAAAGCGGGGCAAAACACGCAGAAACGGCTTGCTGCCTGAAGATCGCTGTCCTCCTCTTTCCAGGCAGCTGTGCGCGTGCAGCGGGTCCTCACCCCCTTCCCGTGCCCGCAGCGTTACCCATCGGGGTGCATTTCCTAGCAGTCATTGCTCGAGTAACGACACCTACTGCAAGCGGAGGCACGAGACATCTCCGAGCAGCGTGACTGAAGCACTGCTGCTGGCGTGCACTTCACCGTGCAGACATCAGCACCTCTGCTCCCTGCAGGAGTGGAGGTGAGTCCTCCCCCTTACCCTGCTGTACACGAGTTCACCAGATTGTTCTCCTTGCATCTGGATGCAAAGTTGTTCTATAAATACAGCCGCACTAGACCAGCGCTGACCTTCTGGTTTGCATCCAATTATAATAAATTTGTACAGCCCCTTTCATCCTAAAAGGCTTTCCAAATGAATACTTGCACGTAACGTAGAAATGTTTCTGTGGATTTTTCTCTCTACCACTGGTAGCTTCTCAGCCCGATACAAAACGCAGCAATTAGTCAAAAGCACGGCTTTCTGCCCAAAGCCAGACGTGGGGAGGCAGCACGGGGGGAACCCCCACATCAAGGGCTGGGGCGAAAGCTGCTCAGCTCCTGCAGTTTCGAGAGAGAAAGGGGAAGAAAGGCGCTGCCCCACGAAGCAGATGTCCATAACCACGCGGCCAAGCACCGGACTCCTGCTCCTCGCACGGAATTTAACCAGAGCTTTGACACCATCGCTGTCACCAACCCAGTAACTATGAGGTAGTGTCTCTGACCTCAAGCCTCGTACATTTAATGGGACCCCAAAGGTTTTCAAAGCCAGGAGTGACTAAGCTTTCCATTGATTTAAGAACATTCCAAAAAAAAAAAAAAAAGAAATTAAGAGATCCTACAGCCAAACACGTTTAAGGCTGGAGGAGAATCACACCCGCCAGAGCAGTCCTCAGGCCTTCCTTGAGCACATCATGAAAAAGGCAATTAGGGAGAGAAGTTATAAAACACACGAAATAAGCTGCAGCCCGACCCAGTGAATCAGTGGTTCGTGGAAATTTCCAGAGAAGGCTGGAGCCATCAGCTCGCGTTTTGTTTATCTCCCTGCTTCAGATTACGAATCGGAGGGAAGACCTTGCGGGAACACCCCCCGGCTTCCTGCTGCTCCCAACAGCCGGGGTGGCCCACATGTGGGACACAGACCTACGGGACCTCCTGCGGGGCTGCACCCCGATGTGGCACGGCGCGGGCTCCTGCAGAGCAGGACCGCAGCACGCCAGGAGGTGAAGTCATCTCCGTGCTCGAGGCCAACCATTGCACAACCGAGCTCCGCTGTATCTCAGACGGACCTGGCTTATCAGCTCCTAATAGCGAGCTAAGGAAAAAGGTGAGGATTTTAGCTGCTGTTCCCCAGAGCACAGAGCGCTCTCAAACCCTGAATTTAGCCAAAAGGGCCCCCTAATTTTCAGGTGGAGTTAAAACAACCCAAGAGCGCAGCATCAAGGGGTAGAGGGGGTAGAGTCTCGTGGGGTAATTCACCCAGGCTGGCATTTATCAGTCTCAGGTTCGGGCAGCGCGAGAGTGTCCTGACAAGCTCCTTTTCTGTTGATGGCACAGCGTGCTCGTTCCAGTTGTCTCGAACAATGGTAGCTCTGCATATCCTGTTCTCCTCAGCAGACAGCTTTAATACAGATGGCAGGAGCGCTGCAGGCTGAGCAGGCTTTGAATATCAGACACAGACAAGAATGAGATAACTAGCTGGGGTGATGGATGGCTAATTAGCTGGCAAGCAGCGCCATTAATTAATTCCCCTGTCCTTGCTCACAGGGCACCAACATACACAAGTTTGAGAAGCGGTGCCATTAGCCTCCACAGAGATCCTGTCCCCGAGTTTCTAACTCAGCCCCGCAGATACTGGAGGTCTGAAGATCTGCAGAAACAACTGCCAAGTGACTGATGGCAGTGCATCCGTCACGAGAGCTGGACTGAGAACTGCGGCAGGCCAGGTACCAGCAATGCCCTACCAGGACACTTCAACAAGAGCCTTCTGGATCCATGCAGGATGCGGGTCTCCCTCACCGTCCTCACCCGGGCACAGGCAGGGACCACAGTGCTAGGGAGGAAAACCAGGGACGCCCTCCTGCCCTGCCACTGCTCTGAAAGCCTTTGCAGCCTCCTTTCGTTGCAGAGAAGCACGCACAACGCCGTCTCTCCTCTTGCTGCATGAGCTACGCTAACTTTTGTTGCATCTGTTACCCAGTCGGTGCCTGTCAGCGTGTCACACCCCAGCAAATCCCCAGCACTGCACAAGGAACCCGCTGCTTGCACCGCGCCGTTTGTGCTAGCACACATCACACAGCCGTGGAGGAAGCTGAACTCAGCTGGGGATTAAAATCAACAGAGGGGCACGGCAGATTCAGCCAACAATCAGAGAAGAGGAGGCGAATTCAGAGCACTTGCTAGGGGCTCTCAGCGGATCGCTGCAGACCTTATTGAGAAGCTGGATAGCCAATGGCTACTGCAGCACTGGAAACCCTAACGGCACTTTTACGAGGGGGAAATGGAGCTTATGCAATTATTTGCAGACATGTGGTGAACGGTTACTACTGAAAATAGTTCAGACCTCAAAGACATCCTTTCCTGAGCTGGCCACGCTGATTTCCAGGCACGCAGCAGAGCTGCTTTTTGCAGCTCCCCCAGCCACGAGCACGCAGCACTTACCTTATAGAACACATCAGGCACATACTGCTCGCTGCTGGACTCCTTAGCGTAGCCCAGCTCCGGTGCATCTCGGCAGGGCAGCAGACACTCATCCCGAACCAGCGCCATGCACTGGTTGGAGACCTGGTACCCCTCGAAGTGAACCTGGTTGTCGGGACCACCTGCAAGAGAAGAGCCCGGGTCAGAGCGGCACAGGAGTGCGATTCGCCTGGCGTAGCTCAGGGAGGCACGGCTCAAAGGGCGCTGTAAGACACGACGGTGCTTGTGACAGCGAAAAGTGGTGAGAAGAGAGCTCCTGTGCTGCTGCACGGGGAGCATTTCTAGCCAGGAGTCCCCCTCCAAGTTCTCCATTTAGTTAGCAACGTGCACTTCTCAGCACTATTTTCACACCTCGCCTAATGGGACAGAGTCCCGGAGTGACAGCGAGAGCGCTTTGCCAGGAGCTTAAACGAAGCCAAGCTGCCCTTTTGGAAGGCTCCCGACAGCGTCCACCCCAGCACCCCGCAGGTATCCTCTCTCTTCCAAAACATAAACCAGGCACAAACCTCCCGCACGCCTGTTTTATTTCCAGTGTACCACGAGCTGCGGGCTCAGGGTTTGTCACCTAGTAATGTCAGGCACAAGAAGAAAAAGTGTTTTCTCAGCCCATAATGGATGGCTTGGTGGAAATCTGACATGGAAAGTGGAAATTAAGCCCCTGGCTCACTGCTAGATCACATGTTTGGCGCTTTAATTTGGATAATGTAAGCAACACCGGGTCATATGTCATTAGAATACAACTGGAAAGAGAAGATACAGACAGATGGTAGGAAAACATTACGATTTCCAAACCTAGGAATTCAGGAGGGGAGAGGAATTAATCCATGCAGACGATTTAAAGGCAAAGTTGATGCAAACTATCCAATTATATTTATACTGCACAAAAGGAAGGAATCAAGTGTTTAAATAGAAACCTGATGGGCTGATATAACAGAAGAGAATGAAATTATCTGGAACAGAAAAGAGGAAATATTCGTTTTCTTCCCTTTGATCTCTAACCTCAATCACTCACTGCCCCAGAACAAACACTCCTAGAAATTAAACATAGACCAAGACACGGGGGAAGGCCTAAACAAAGCTAGCCATCATTTTCCCGGTAAAACACCCTTGTTTAAAATTTAAAAAATTAAATTAAAAAGAGTGAGCGAGACGCACATTTATTTATAATGAAAGATTGATGTGTTTAGCACTCTGGAATGCAGGGGCAGCTGTCTGATTGCACGAGCCTGTTAACTGAGAGCGTTTTCACTGAAAAACACTCCAAGAAACAAAACCTAACAACAAAAAAACCTTACAAAACCTGGGCTCAGAAAGGCAGCACAATATCACACTTTCAGTTTTTATATTGGATGCTGTTTGGAAGTCATGTTGGTTTTTTTTTTCGCTGTGCTAAATAGACCCAGAACCCAGCGTATCTGCTCCGGGGAAATTTTAAATGAATACACGTGTCATCCCATGAAGAACAGCAGATTGAACTCCTAATGCTACAACTCTCCCAGCATGTGCCAGCATCGCCCCTCGCGGCCCAGGCAGCACAAACTATTCCACAGTGCCTCTGGAGACTTGCTGTGAAAATGGCTAAAATCAGAGGTGACAAAGCAAAGCATTGTGCAGGCTCCTCTGTTTCATTCAGGCAAACAAAAAGGGCTCCCATGCACGGACGAGCAGAGAATCCTCCGCGAGGGTTTCCCTGACAGCAGCACAAGGGAGATAAAGGGCCCTCCTTTATGCTGAACCAGCCAGAGTAACTTTCAGGATCTGGATCGCCGTGGTTCTGCGCTGCTGCTATCAGGAAGGAGAATTTGGAACTTAAAGATTTGAAACAGAAAAGCAACCAGCAGCTATTCCCCTGGCTGCAGGCAAAAAATACTTTCCGCATCAGAGAACTGGGTGCTCCAGGTATGAGCATCGCCTGAATTTCCTGCAGGGGACAGGGTAAATAGTTGAAGGGGAGACTTCACAAGGAACAGAACAAAAAAAAGTATTTTACTTGATGGAACAAGGCAAAACCCTCGTTAAATAGGACAGATGGGGACCAGGACGTTCAGCTTCCTCTAGCAGAGCTGTGTATTCTCCTTCTATTAACAAAAGGTAATTCGAGTGTAATCAAGAGACCTGGGCGAGCTGAGGCCCGTTTATACCTGTAGCCACAACTGTGACAAACTTGGATCCAAAATGACCATCTGGAGAAAGGCGACAGATGTTGGGCTGCTGGTTCTGAAAGTTTCCAGCTGTGATGCACTCTTCTGCACTTAGATAATACGTGTCCTGAGGGAAGAGCAGAAATGTCAATAGAAAGGACAACGCGACGTAGCCGAGACCTATTTCCCTGGTCTGCGGCCAAAGAAAACTACCAACACCCTACTAAAACATGCTTTCATAGAAAGCTTCTGCAGAGACCGGGAGAAGAATGTGACTTATCAGTCCTCCAGCCCCGAGCTCGGCTTTCGCCAGAAGGACTGTCCCGCTTTCGGTTCCACCCACCGTCACACGCTCGCTTTGTTACAGGGTTTCGTTTTCTAAAGGGATGCCACCGATTTTAGAATTACAGGAAACTGCGAGGAGGTCAAAGCCTGAGCACCCGGACCACGTTCCTCGCAAAGCCCAGCCCACAGGAACATCCTCCCACTGAATCGCTTCTGCTCGCTGAGTTTGCGTCTCACACAAACCCGTTCTCTCCACTCTACCAACATTTCTTAGACCGCGAGCACAGTTTTCTTAAAAGCAGAGTGGGTGAAGGGCTGCAGGCAGCTTTGCCTGCTATCCAAACAGCTTCAAACCCCCAACAGTGCCCTCGGAGCTCCAGCTCCTTGTCCTTCAACGGCTTCTAAAAACCACATTTCACAGGAATTCTGGTCCCAGTGTCACCTCCAGCCCTGGCTCGCTCAGTGCCCTGTTTGGCAGAGTCAGCGTTTAGGTGGTTACACAAACCCTCAGCAGCAGCAGTTAGGGACACACTTCAGTCTCACCTTGTTCCTGCTGTATCGAACAGTCCCTTTCCGTGTGTCTTCAGAGACCAGATCAGTAAATATCCAGCCAACCTATAAAGCAGTGTTATGGAGAAAGTTGCTTTAAGGAAAAAAAAAAAAAAAAAAAAAAGAAAAACCCCAAACCCACAGAAGAGAGCTTATACATTTTCTCCTAGCAGGACAAGATGTTCTTGGCTCCTCGCACGGCCCTGCGAGGGCCTGCTGCATGCTGCCTGAAGGAAATGGCTCTCCCAGCTGTGCCGGGCTCATTTGAATACGATTTCCAGGAGCAGCATGCCAGC
This sequence comes from Oxyura jamaicensis, assembly GCF_011077185.1. Classification (NCBI taxonomy): domain Eukaryota; kingdom Metazoa; phylum Chordata; class Aves; order Anseriformes; family Anatidae; genus Oxyura; species Oxyura jamaicensis. The sequence goes on along the minus strand of NC_048910.1, from coordinate 11,815,123 downwards.
TGGCCGGCCGGGGGCACCTGCAGCTTTATGTTTCACTATGGAATATTTTTTCATGGAAAGATCTGGAGGCTGCAAGAGGCCTCTCAGCCGCTACCCCTCCCACCCACAGCAAAAAGCATTTCCTATCGAGCATTCAGAGCAAAGCGGCACCCGAAGCGCCAGCAGATGACAAAGCAGCTCACATGATCTCATTTTGAAGCTCGCAGTCACTAGCGAAGATAAAGCTCGTGTGCTCCCACTGGAGTGTGATTCATTCCAAATCAGTCTGCTCCGTTCCAAAAAACACATTCCTGCTTTTTGCATTGTTTGCACATACGAGCAGAGATGTGTACACACACACACACACCGCTGCATGAACCCTACACACGTGCTAAAAACAGCTCTCATCAGCCTCCTCGTGACCAGCTCCCGGAGCATTAACCCTTCAGAGGGAGAACTGCTGATTCAGGTTCCTAGCGGAGCCCACAAAGACAAAAATCTGCAGCCGGCAGCGAGCTGCACGTTAAATCACGCTGATGAAAAATGTCTGATGCGAGAAGCAAAGGGAAAGCAGGGAAATAAATAACACACACAGAAGCCTTGCTCCAGACACCGGCAAAAGGCTGAAGATCTTATCTTGGGAGAACAAAAGATCTCACCACAGATGTTTATAGTCTGCTGTACCGAGTCTTTTCTGATTTGTGTTTTCTTTAGCAAGTCAGTTCTTGTTTGTGTACGTCTCATTCCTGGCATTCACATGATACCAAAAGATTTCCCAAACCAGAAAACATCAGCACAGGTTTGAGAGATGTCAGCAAACCGAGATCCCAATGCCCATACATCCTGAGCGGGCTACTGGCAGGCTGTGGGCACAAGGAGAGCTGAGGACCGAGCTGCTGGGGGAGCTGCACCTCTAATCGAGGTACAGATCAACTCCCCGCCGCCTGCCTGAGCAGCAACACGAGGCGGGACCAAGGACGGGAAGAAAAATCAAGCAGGAGCCTCAGCTCCTGGAAGTGGAACACAGATTCTGTCAAAAGGAAGAACAAACTAAGAAGGCAACTTCAGCTACATCTGTGCCCAATTAGCACTCGCTGGGAAGATGCTACCAGGAATGGCTCCTATCAGAGGAAAAATCAAGGGAAAATCGTGTTTCTATTTCTTTGCTATTCCCTTTGATGTCATTCATGACAGAGGACTGCTGACTGCAGCTGAACAGCTCTGCTGTATGCTCATGCTCAGTAAAATGCTCTTTTATTTTTTAATACCCACAAGCATACGAGCTACTGACACTTATGCTGGATTTCAAATGTGCCCAAACGATCTCGAATAACCCTGTGGAGCTGAAGGGAACTGCCAGTGACTTTCTTCATATGCAAAAACGTGAGACACCCAACAGCATCCTGACCTTTCTCAGTCCAAGCTTGGCAGCAATCTCATCCACAACCTCTGCTTTTGGATCTTCCAGGATCTCCAGGCTGTTCTGTGTACCAATCTGCAGGAAGAAATAAAAATCTTGCTAGTAAAACAGAACAGGAAAAGCCACAGCACCCTTAGCCATCATCAGGAGAGAGGCAGAGGATGGCAGCAGGGTCACGGCTTTTCCCTCCAGCACTAGCACTGGCTTTCACCCCACAGACCTCCTTTACTCACAGACCCATCCTGCAGGAGCTCTTCAGCTAAGTCTGCAAACCGTGCTGGGGTTTAGGAATGAAAGACCCTTGCTCAGCACTTACAAACAGGCTATCGCTGTTTCTGAGCGCTTTGGAAAAGGCGAGAGATTCTGTAATGTTCCCAAGCTCTGTTCATCCTGCCAGGTCTGTACTCCTGCTCCATTTGTTTGAGTCTTTGAGCATCATCGAGGCACGAGTCCAGTGAATCCGAGAGCCCACACCCAGGCCTTCCCCCCACGTTCTGGAAAACACGACTCCATCTGGGTGCGTTTCAGAGGCAAGCTTTCTCGTGTGGGGAGATGCTCTGCCAAGAAGGACAGCAAAGACTACTTGCCAGGAGAGCGAAAGCTTCCTTGCTTTTACTGTGCGCAGCTAAAACGTATGAACTTCCAAAGCACAGGCTTAACAGAGATTCTGAAACACAGCGGGCATGGCTGTGCTGGTATTTGAAATAAATGGAAGAGTTTCTAGAAGGTGAATGGCAGAGGTTATAAAAGGTTTGCGGCTCTGTTCTCAAACACACTGTCCTGAAGATTCATGTATTTTTAATAAAGGACAAATTTTTGTGTTTTACTCTAGCAACCTTACAGAAATCAAGAGGAAGAAAACATAATCCACAGAATCCCCCCCCCAGTACATTCACACACTGAGGCTCTGCACTTACAGAAGTGACTCTGCTCAGCAAAGAAGCCAATAGGCAAACTCAGACTCAAACCAAGCCCTGAATTACAGGGCAGCTTTTCCCGGTTGCCAGCTCCATTTTCGGCTCTGTAACTCCGAGTTCAGCTTTTGGGCTTGCTGCGAGGCCAGGCAGCGGGGGACCCGCTCTCGCTGGAGCCCACGGGACGGGCTTGGCAGAGCCGGAGTGCGGCGCCGCGCGGTGCCTTGCACCATCTAGCGGGGACTCACGGCCGCTCCTGCCCACCCCGGAGCTGGGAGCAGACAGCTCTGAGGTCTCCGATCTTATCCTCCACCCCTCAATCAAGGTGGCAGACTTTATTTGTCTAATTAACCTGCTTTAAGTATTCCCGGACAGCTGATTAAGAAATCAAAGTGAGGGCCAACATTTTTTTTTCCTGTTACAGGGCTTTTTTTTAAGGACTGTTCTGTACCATAACCGTGGAAACCCAGTAAGCAAGGAAAAACACAACAAGTGAAACCCGCTGTTCTGAAGTCTCCCAAGCTTTAAAGCATCGGAGCACAGGGTAATGTAAAAGAAAATATAAGAGTAATAAAAAGCTAATCTGGGTTTTAAAACTCTTTCAGAGGCAATAACCAACAGTGACGATAGCGCACAGCAAGACGTAAATCACAGCTTTTTCATGGGACTGCTTTCCTTATGGAGCTGGAAATAACTCAAGAGGTTTCCCAAACAGAAAAGTGTTTCTGTGTTCCCTGATTAGGAGTCGACAGTGAGGCCAAGGCACACGGCTTGCATTACCTGTGGGGGTTCGTAGATGGCAGCGACCTCCGCCCGGATCCCCAGAGGGATGTCTTTGTGCTCTGTGTACCGGCCATACAAATACCCAAGATGTTGGTTTCCTGTCTTCCGCCAGAAGTCTAGGAAGCGATCTGCAATTGTGTGGTTCTCAAACATGATGTTGTCAACATGCCTGTATTTCTGTTTGACAAAGTTCAAGCGTCAGGCCATCCTCAACCAGGTCGGGTTACTTTGCCTATCGCCAAGCCCTTCCCCAGAGGCCCTCAGCAGCCTAGGCTGCTCGCCACCCCCCACAGCTGAACCCTGCCACCGCAGGAGTGGGGAACACCGGCTCCCTCCCTGTCCCGCACCACTCTGCCTCGGTTTCCCCGCCCGGCACCTCTCCCTGCCATGCAGGCACAACTCAGCACAGGCTGGGCTGTGGGGAAGCGCTGCGCATCCCCAGAACCCCGAGCTTGGCGTCTTTACCACGGCCCTTATCCCACGAGCTTTTGCAGCTAGAAGAGACAGTGAAATTTTGAGAGGAAACAAGAAGAAACGGCGGGTGGGCCTTTGGGTCCCATGAGGAAAGAGAGTGGGGATTCTTCGCTAGTGGTGCCAGCTCAGATGTCCTTCCCATTAAGAGGAAACTGCTGAACCAGATAGATTCTGGAGTCCTTTTCTGCAAGGACTGAAGACCTTAACAGCCATTTCCCCAACAACTGCCAATACGCAAAGGCTTCCCGCTCCAAGTTGGCTGTTCTTGAAGTCATCTCTCCAAAAATAAAAGTCAAGACTCTTCCCAGCTTCCAGCTCAAGGGCCCCTGCGAGCACTGTCTCACCTGTCTATTGAGAGTGATGGCACTTGGCTGACACTTTGTACAGATGCCTTCAGGCCAAGGAGGGTGCCCTTCACAGCCCGATTTGATCTTGCAGCTGATGTTTTCCAGGGCAACAAATTTCCCCCTGCAAGAAGGAAAAGAGAGAGCTGCTATTACCACGGTAAGTGTTTCTGGGTCTCAAAAAATAAAAAATAAAGAGCAAGTGGCCAGAAAAATCATTGAGGGAGCAAGGCAGAGGAGACATGGCGACACCGATGCTTTGCATCTTCCAAGGATCTCCAAGTGCCCCTGCAAACTCCTTGGGGATGCAGGACTTCTGCAAGTCCCCAGGTAACCTCTGCTGCCCACTTAGCAAGGCCGGGCAAGAGGCCGACACGTGCTCCCCAGCCCACCTCCTGATCAGGTAGTTGAGCAAGAGAAGACAAAGAAAACTCGTGGGACCCAGCTTAAATAATTGATGCAGCGCATGGCAAGTAATAGATTATATCGCTAGGGCAAATTAGAGCTCCTTTCATGTGCACAAAGCTTCCTGTAAAGGGAAGTTCCTTTCAAATCAAAGTATTATGGGCTTGAGCTACATCTCATGAAAACATTTAAAAATTCCCAACAGCATTTAGGAATGGGAGGGAGGAGGTTACATCCCCACATGATTTATTTAAAGGAGCTGCTTTTCAGAGAAGGGTGGGTTCACCAATATCACCAAAGGAGACTTCAGATCCTTCACACAACACGTGTGCCGCAGCGAGGCATCAGAGGCTGAAACCAATACTTGTTTCTGTGCCTCCTCTCTGCTCAGGGCTTATCCTGCGTCACCACAGCATCCTCAACCCCATTAAGAGGCAGGGATGCCTTCTCTTCACATTAGTAGGTGGTGATCCACCACAAGAACAGGTTTCTGAGAGCGCGTGGAGCATGGTACAGAACAGAACCAGGCCCTGAGGAAGCTCCCCAGCTTCTGTCTCAATGCCTCTCCACAAGGCTGAGACCCAGGCTCGGAGCTTGGTGTAATTAAGGAGCCTCTTACCTTCCATCTGGCCTTCTCTCCCCATCAGTAGTGTTCCTGGAAGCAATTAGTTTGCTGCACACACAAAAAATACCCACAACAAAAAAACGTACTTAAAAAGAAGGAAAAAAAAGTGTTTTCTCCTCAGCTTGACATTCATAAGCCCTATCCAAGGTTACTCCAGTGAGAACTGTGTGGGATTTTTTTAAAAAACAAACAAAAAACCCTATAACCCAACAAGATTCCCTTAAACACTGAGATTTGCTTACTTGTCCGCCCCTCCGGTCAGCTTCCTGATGTAGGCATGGAACGACATATGCTTCACAGGAGGTTCCAGATGGTTTAAATAATCCTCATCGAAAGGCTGCCAAAAACACCACACAAAGAAAAGCCAGGTCAGACACCTGTCTGATAATACATTGATCGCTGAACAAATGGATGTTCTAGATTCAACCCCACCGGCTCTCAATGTGGAAGCAATCAAGAAAATTTAGGCTCTTTTTCAAGGCAGCTACTACTGTGACAGAAACAGTGGGACTTTACAACAGCCACTTTTATTATCGCCTCCTACTTTTATAAGAGATTGGCTCCACAAATCAGAGCAAGCCTCAAAGGCAAAACGCTTTTTCCTTTCAATATGTAACAACAAACAAAAAGCCCAGCTGCTCAAATAAGGCCCAGGAACTTCCAGAGCACACGGCAGGGAGGCAGGGGAACAGCCATCCTGGCTCGCAGAGACTTTTCAGGGATCACTGCTTCGTGCCATAAATTACACAGCTTAGCACGTTTGGAGGCGTCGCTCACGCTGCCTTCAACCTGAATACCGTGTGGTTGAACCGGGGAAGTGCTGGGCTGCGTGAAGAGAGGGGCTGCAACAAGAAGACCCGGGCAAGAGCGAAGGGGGAGGAAAATTGGAGCTCTGCTAAAGCGCCTTCTGTTAAAACCATTACCGCAGAAAAACAGAGCGCTAACCAGGACGAGCCCAGGGCCACAAAGGCCTGGAGCTTCTGCTGTCCTGGCCGGGAGCCGGCACCTTTGCCTGCGCACGGCAGGGCTCTGACTCAGAGCTGCCACCTCCGTGTGGGCAGCGCCATGAGGGAAAGCATTCAGACTGCAAGAAGCTGAACCCAGGAGCTTTGGGTGACGCGCTCCCGCGTGCCTTTCGGGGGGACCTTCGCGGGGCTCTTACCTCTAGCGGTACACAGTGCACGCATTTACCCAGGGGGCCGTGGCGACACCTACGCAAAGAGAGACAGAATTAGCACAAGTCTCATCTGAGAATGGAAAAACGTCCACGCTGACTTCTGCAGCTTAACAATTTTGGTGTAAAGGTCTGTAAAATCACATTACCCTGGGCAACCCCCGCACCCACTAAGGGATATTACAGAGCGGTCATCACAAAATTATTTTGTGTAAGGAGACAGCGATAGCTTGAGTTTAAACGTGAGAGTCCCAGGTCAAGATCAAACCCTCCCGATGTCTGTGCCGCTGGCAAACAACCCTGCTCTGAACAGCCACGTGAACCAAGGGCAGATCACGGCTTCTCCGGTTTTACAGCCCCACGTTGAGGTCGTATTTCAACTCAAAGCATTTTAAATGCGTGTCACAGGGCCGGCCTGTGTAAATTCAACAAAAAGGCAACCAAAACATTCATCCTTTATCAGTCACTGAGGATGGTCTGGAACAAACAGGGGAGCATGTGTTTATCGGACAGATAAAGACCTGCTGGGTGAAGTTACAAACCAGAGGGGAAAACGTCTCCTTCTGAGGCGATCAATTTAAAACAAAACAAAACAAAAAAAAAACACAAAAAGCCACCACGAAACCGTGCACCTCTGCCCCAGCGCTAGGAACAGGTCAGCGCTCGTTTTCCAAAGAAGGCCTCTAGAGAGCAGTATGGATGTTGGCTCTTCTGGAGACGAAATGGATGGGATCCAGTTGCAGCACTGCTTTTAACCAAGTATTGTGGCAGATAATGTACATAAAGGACCGCTAAGGGCTGCTAATGCACTCCGCCGAACGCCAGCATCCCTTCACGTTTAGATTGATATGCACTCACAAATACAGGAACAAGCCCAGACACACGCTTTTTATCATAAATATCCGCCACTGGGCTTTGGCTCCCTGCTAAGAACAATACCTTCGTTTGTTCTTTTGAAAAATGTGGTCAAGTTGAAGACAATGTTTTTGCCACGGAGTGGTGGGTTTCGCCTTGATTGTTTCAGTAACGTGACATTGCCCTCGTTTATCATCAGCCTGAAAAGGTTAGATAGGATTTTCCACGTAATGGCTACGTCCCTCCAAACTTCCTCGCCGCTGCAGCACCGAAGATAAACCATATGGAAGACGACACAATGGGGAAGGGGGAGCTCTTCTGTCTTAGAAAGAATTCCTGGTTGCCTTTAAAATTTTTACTCGAGCCCTTTCAGGAGCTGCTTTGCAGAGGGGCCTAGCCCCAAGCCAACAACCAGCACAGCCGGCAGGCCAGGAGCCAACGGGGACGTTGTTAACAATGAGCCACAAAAAACAACCATCCAGACAGAGGACGTTGTAGCAGCATCGGTGCAGATTTATGGGGGTATTAAGTCACCATTGTATTATGGCTTGTACAACAATACAAGCTGCTTTGTTTATCTAAGCCTCTCGCAGCTAAGGGCTTTGGCAAAGTTACACTTTGCTGTGTTTTCTGCGAGCAAAATGGACTCCCTGGTTTCACAGAAAGGTTAGGAAAGGCACGTGACGGAAAGGAAGCCAAAAGCCAAGCGGAGACAGAGACCCGAGTCCAAATTCCACATCTCTGACACCGGATGAGGCTTCCACTCATTCCCCTCACTTCGTTGTTTTTCCTTGAAAAGGAGTGGCTGGATGTGAAGACACAGAAGGGCTCCTGCTCGGGACACCTTGGGGATGTGCCTCACGCACAGCTCAGTGCTGTGCGGGGCCGCGTCGGCTGCCCCTGCAGGGAGAGGTGCAGGGCAGCCAGGAAAGGCTGAGATCTCCGAGCTCTGCTCTGGCAGAGGAGCTGTCGGAGATTCACAAACCCAGCCTCGATGCTTTATCACCTCTCCTGCGAGGTGGGGACCTGGCCCTGCTGCTCCGCACGCCTGTCGCCTCGGGACCAGCTAGCGGGGAGCCGCATGTTGGGACCAGATGGGGCAGAAGCTGCCAGAGGCAGCGGGCCTTGCGAAGCAGCGTGCCACACACACAGCACGAGCCAGCACTTCCCCACGGCACCAGCTGCCGGGACATCCCGGGGAAGAATTCAAAGCATTCTTTTTAATCTGGAGCTCCAAATGTTTTAAGAGCGCAAAATATACGATCGCGAGTCCCCTAACGGGGGCCACCTTGATCAGAACAATAGATGCTCTGAATGAGTCCTTCCTGGCAAAGACCCTGGAATTTTGGTATCTGCTTCCTTCCTCAGCTCGCCAGAGCCTCAGTTTAACCTTGCGGGACAATGGCGAGAGCCGTTTTCCCTTGTGAACGTTTCAAAGGCAGCGAGGGATAAAGCAACGGCTCGGGCGGCAGTTCCCAGAGCACGCTTCCTGGCTGCTGGTTTCGGGCAAGATGTCACCGTCTGGGGAGGCGCAGATGCGCCGGCAGAAAAACAGCCCGCGGTACTTACAGCTGCTGGTCTCGATTGCGGTAAATCTTCCCGTCCTGTTTGATCAGATACTGGTCGATGTCATCTTCCACCACCTGGGGGGCCCCTGCAGGCCGCAAGCTTTGGGAGGCAGAGGTGTCCATGGTCTCTGAGGAAGAGCCCGCTGGGCTCGAGGGGTAGAGAAACAGCATATCGCCATGCCTGTGGGTGAGCAAGAACGACACGCGGGCGTCAGGCAAGCACAAGCCTTGCCTCTAGCCAGGCTGGGGTGGGAACCCAGGCGAGAAGCCTCGCGCTGTGCTCTGGCAGCTGGAAAGGCTCACGCCCTGCTCTCTCCACCATCCCCTTTCACCAGGGACCGAGCTACACCAGACCTTCACCCCGACCACTTGAAGGAATCGGCTCCTTTGCCCTACATAGCGTAGGAAAGGCTGTGTGCTCGTCTTGCTGCACGTTACAAACCACATCCGCGTCCACCTGCAGCTTCAGCGCCTGCTTCTGGGCAGCAAAGCCCCCGAACCACGGAGCGGGGCGTGATTTATCACAGGCTGCAGGCAGACTACTGACCGTGGCTATCCTACCCTCCATTAGCCACCTTCTTCTCCTGCTCCAGGCATTTGCACAAAGGCATCTTTTTATCAGCAGACAAGGACCAAGAGAAAAGGATGAAGGAAGAAGTGGAAGGAGCCCATGGGGAGAGGCAACAGCTCCACCAGGGAAAGGGGCTAACGTGGATCCCATGCACGCCGTCACGGCCTTCCCAGGGCAGCTGCCAGTGCTGACACAAGCGACGAGCTGCACAGAGCAGTCACAGCTCTTGTATTTTAAGGCGGTTTAACGTTATTCTTGACTTTAACAGAACAAAGGCATTCCCAACCAAACACAAGGTGTGCGCACCATGCGGCTCCTCTGATCCCCCCAGGGACCTGACCACGAGAGGAAGAGGAGAGCGGGAGCCCCGGCTTCTGCGCAGGGGATTATCAGACTGGCACTGGTGCAGGAAAAAAATCCCCAAAGCGCAGCGTGAGCGAGGGCAGGGATGAGGGAGCTCGCTGCAGGCTGCGAAAGAGCAAACAGAGGCCTGGTGCTGCCTCCCCCCAAGCAAAAAGCAAGGCAAGAAGAGAGCTAAGAAGCGGCTGCCACAGCCCAGCGCCTCGTCAGTTTGCTCCCCCCCCCCCCATTTCTGCACGTCAGCCAAGCTCTCCTCTCCCAGTAGCTGCTGAGTGACTTCTGAAAGCTGAGGCCTGCTGTAACGTGATAGCGCCTGCTGCTGCCCAGCTCGGGGCGGGGGAGAGTTCAGACAGGCTTAGAGCAGAGGCACCCTGCTGTACAAAGCTCCCCCTTCACCCCCAGCCCTCCCTGTCAGGACTCACTTGATTTTCAGTAAGTTGAGGGATTTGTTTTGTGACGCTGTGATCTCTCCTGTCCTGTTTCTATTGGTGTAGACAGAAAACCCATTATTCCTGAAACCAAATTCTTTTGCAACCTGAAAGAGAAAGAATGGCAAAGTTTAAGATACCTCACACCCCAGGCCAGATGCTGAAAGCTGCTCAGAGCAAGCGCTAAGTCCGGGGAACTTCTATTGCAAAAGCTTAGCTGAATTCATCCTCATTTCTGGAGAGCACAGGGCAACTGAGAAAAACAGAAACACTTCGTAACACAAGCAGTTTGTTAAAAGCAACTTCAACAGAAAGCGTGCTCGACGACGCAAATACGGTGTAATACCTAAATCTGGGCGAGCACTGTAATGACTGGGGGGGAGCCATCCTCTCTTTACCCCAGTGCTCTCCCTCCAGCCTTGCCAGCATGCACCACACTCTGCTCTCACCTTCCTACGACGAGGGCTTCTTGGCCCAGACCTTTGTCTCCGATGAGATGAGACTTCACCGATGGCTTTGGAGGAGACAAGTCTCAAACTTTACCAACAGGCTCCAGCTCCTAGCTCGACACTACCCACGGTGTACCTGAGAGCTTATGCCTTTATTACCTGCCAACAGGACGTGCTCCAAAGGACAGAACCACGATCAGGGAGCCCCTTATCTGAGATGTGCCTCTCTGCACTCTTCAGCTACATCAGGAAAGCTGTACGGCACCAGGACAGCGGGCTCCAGGACTAACGCTGTGCCAAAGACCAGCAAATGCTGCACTGCGAGGAAAGCTGCACTTTCGGGACTCATCCACCACCGGAATGTGTCTGAGTTTCCCTGGAGTCACCCAGGAGGAGATCCGAGCTGACTGCAGACACAGGAGCAACGTAATGCCTCTTGAATTGCAGCTGCCTAGCTAAAAGTGAAATCCACCGTCTGGATTAATACTTCAGTGTTAAAACCCACAGCTATTAACGTGCACAGATCGGTGGTGGAAGAGCAAAGCTGCAAGCCCTGCATCAGGAAAGAAACCCAAGCGTCTCTTTTATCCAGCCCTGCACGAGGATGCAGTTTGCCCCGGATCAGCAGACAATTTTAGTGAGTGCCGCTGCCTTTGTTCCAACGGTCGCTGCAAGCACGATTGTTCCCTGCTCCCTCTGGTAACAGGAGCCCCTGAAACCGAGCAGCGTGTTCTGTGCAGCTTCCAAGGTTTTGAAAGAAAAAGAAAACCTTTTCCTTGGGTGAGACTGTTCAGAGAGTGCAGCGGGTATCTCTGACCCAGCCCAAAATCCGCCAGGACTGTGCTTGGTCGGGAGGGGATTGCTGCTGTGGTCTGGGACCAAGCGTAGAACAAAGCGAGTGACTTGCAGAGCGTCTCAGCCTGCTCCCCTTCCTCCTCGCAGGGGGAAAGGAAAGCTAGCTGGCCACAACGGCCCTTCTCTTAGGAAGGAACGAAATCCTCACCTGGGGGTTCCAGGAGGGGAGGAAACGGAGAGCTGCTCACTCCCAAACAGCAAACCTCGACACTGAGCAGCTGCATCAAAGCCAAGAGCGAGCTGCAGCCACCTCCCAGCCCAACAGCCCCGACACTCGCCGTGTTCCTCACGCCTCGGGGTGGGAACCTTCCCCAGAAGGCCCCAGAGGCTCTCAGATCCCTTTCCAGTCTCGCCTTTATCACCTGCCTGCTCTCTCCAGAACTACAAAGGAAAACCAGCGGCATGCAAAGCGCACCCAAACGACATTCAAAGCACAAAGGACGCAGCTGAATTGCAGCCGGATCGTGTGCTGAGGAGGCCAATCCCTCGCAGCAGGCTTTGGTTACCAAATCGCTCCCCTGCGCTGCTCTCAGCCTGGGCTCCCCCAGCTGGCACGCCTCTGGGGGAACACGAAACGCGCGTCCTGCCACGGGAAAGCTCCTTCCCCAAGAATCCCAACTGAAAAGCTGATCGGTTTCCTCTTTCCTCTGAAGTTTTCCTCTTTAAATTGCTTATTTTATCCCTCTGGGTGCTCTGAGGAATCTAGTTTCGGCTCTACCAATAAAACCAGTTTTCCCCAGCCTGGCCGGAACGCGGCGAGGGCTCGGCTACCTTCTTGAGGAACGTGGCCACGGTCTCGCGCTTGGTGGCCGTGATGCGCTTCACCCCTTCTGGCGACTGCACGCGGATGATCTGCGGGGAGAAGAGGACAGCCCCCGTTAGCTGCGGGGATGCGGAGCCCACCACTCCAGCACGACGAGTTCCCCCCACAACGGCTCCTAACACCTCTCGTGAGAGGGAAAACGCAGAGGGAATAATTCTGTGGCACTGCTCGGCCGGTGTCTGCACACTGAAGGATTCATTTCCCTGAGGGACGAGGCCCTGCGAGAAGCTGGCAGGGAAAAAATAACAAAACAACGCTAACGCTGCTGCTTTTGGTCCAAGTTCTGCCCTCAGACGCGGAATTAAACCTTCAGAACAAGGGTGAATCAGAGCTGCTCCGGGAGGGACTCATCCAGCACCGCACACACCGGCCGGACCGGTGCTGACGGGCTCTCGCGAGCTCGTTACGCCTCAACCCTCGTTACGGGCGTGCAAATGGCACGGCTAACGAAGGGACGCGGAGAGAAACATCCTGTGCTGCTTTTTAACGAGGAGACACAAAGCCAGGAAACATTCTGCGTTGCTTCTGATGGAGCGTTAAGCCAGAAGTGGGGAAAAACGGCAACTTTGGGGGGTAAAAAATAGAAATATCCACAAAAATTGGGCATGGAGGGTGGAATAAAGGGCCGGGGAAGCAGCAAACCTAAGTGCTGGTATCCTCACACGCCCTGCTGAAGTTTAAACTCGGAGGTGGGGCAAAAAATGGTACTTTGGTGGGGTGAAATATAAAAATATTAGTAAAAACTGGGCGTGGGCGTGGTAAAAAAGGGCCGGGGAAGCAGGAAACGTAAACAGCGGTGGCCTCAGACTCCCTGCTGCAGCCTTAAGTCAGAAGTGGGGGGGAAATGGCAACTTTAGGGGGTGAAATATAAAAATATAGGTAGAAATTGGGCCTGGGAGTGGTAAAAAGGGCCGGGGAAGCGGTGAACATGAACCCTGCCGTCCTCACGCTCCCTGCTGCAGCCTTAAGTCAGAGCCGAGTTAAAACCGGCAACTTTGGTGGGGTGAAATATCAAAACCTAAGCAAAAACTGGGCACGGGGGGGGGGCAGAAAGGGACGGGGAAGCAGCGAACGTCAGCACCGGAATCCTCACGGACCGGGCGAGGGCCCGAAGGAGCAGCGAGGCGTGCTGACGTCCTGCCAAAAGCCACCCCCGGGGCGCTGACAGGAGGCAGAGGAAGGCCTGAGGTGCCGGGGGGGGGGCCGACAAACCACCACCCAACCCCCCTCCGCCCCATCCCGGGCCCTCCCCGCCGCCCCCACCGGATTCTGCTGCCTCATCGCCCCTCCCCCGCCGCCGCCACCGGGCCCCACTCACGATCGTCTCCGCCATCTCGCTGCCCTCCGGGCCCCCTCAGCGCTGCCCGGTGCTGCCCAAACTCCCCCCTCCGTTGAGGCCCAGCTCGGTTCCGTTCCCTCCCCCCCCCTCCGGTCCCGGCCCCGCCGCCGCCGCCTCCCCCAGGGCCCGGTCCCGGCCCCGCCGCTGCCCGAGCGCTTCAAGCCGCCGGGTGGGCCCCGGAACCCGGCCCGCGCGTTCCGGTGCACGAAGGTTCCTAGGCGGGGCGGTCCGCCGCCTCCCGGTTCCCCCAGGGAGATGCGGTGCAACGGCGTAACCCGCCCCCCTCAACCGCAGCGCTTCGTCTTTTTGTTCCGGATACAAACGGTCCCCCTCCTCCTCCTCCTCCTCCTCCTCCTCCTCCTCCTCCTCCTTCGTCTTCACCTTCCTCCCCCCCACAAGCAGCCTCCCCACGGGGCTCAGAAAACCATGGGGTGGGCTCAGCTGGGGCATGGGTCCCTTGTCCCCTGCTCACCCCCAGTGCCCCTCTAATGGGGGCTCCGGACCCATCCTGCCAAGCCTTCATCACCCACCCACCAGTGTGGGGGCTGAGTGGGGGGGGGGTCTGAGTGGGCCCAGCTGCGGTGCTGGGAGCTGCAGCCCTATTTAAGGCCTGGCCGCAGCCTCTCACATGATGGGAGTGTGACTGCAGCAGCTCCGGGGAACAGGATGGCGCCGCTCAGGGAATGGCTGTCCCGGCTCCTTGCCCCCCACGGGGCTGGGGGCAGCGGGGAGAGCAGCCGGCTGCTGCCCCAGGTAACCCCCGGGACCCCCCTGCTGACCCCTGTGGGGTCCTTGGGGTGGCTCTGTGTCCTGGCCCTGGGGGGGGGCTGGGTGCTTCCTGGGCACCTCTGGGTGCCTACATCGCTGGGGGTCCCCATAGGGACAAGCTGGGGGGGTCCCACGTCACATTGGGCTATGGGGTGGCTCTGGGAGCCCCCGGCTGCCTTGTGCTGGTGTACTTGGTGGGGTGAGGGCTGGGGGCTGTTATGGGGGTGTTTCTGGGGGTCCCCAGGCCCTGCAGCCACCACGGAGGCTGTGGCTTGTCTGTCCCACGCAGGCATCCAGGCTGGCGGAGCTGCCCTACCCCTCTGATGATGATGACGATGATGAAGGCTTGCTGGTGGAGGACACGCACCTTCCTGCGGCCGAGCAGCACCCCGAGGAGTGGTGCCCCGTTCCCCCCAAGCTGGGCGCCTTCAGCCACTGCGTGCGGTACCTGGCCTTCCTCTGGAACCTCCTCTTCCTCCTGCTGGGCCTGCTGACCCTAGGAGTGGGGGTCTGGGGGCTGCTGGCCAAGGGCTCTCTGCAGGACGAGCGCCTGGCCCTGCTGGGCTCCGACCCCATGCTGCTCTTCGTGCTGGCGGGGCTGGGGGCCAGCTCCGTGTCCCTGGCCGGCTGCCTGGGGGCCCTCCGCTCCAGCGTCTGCCTCCTGCGCTTCTTCGTGGGGGCCGTGCTGGCCTTCGTGGGGCTGGAGGTGCTGGGGGGGCTGCTGCTGTTTGTGGCGCGGCGCCGGCTGCGCGATGCCCTGCGTGCCGCCCTGCTGCTCTGCCTGCTGCGCTACCAGCAGGAGCCCGACCTGCGGCTCCTGGTGGATGAGGTGCAGCGCGCCCTGAGCTGCTGCGGGCTCGGCTCCTACCGAGACTGGGAGAGCAACTCGTGAGTCAGGGCTTGGGGAGGGGGTACCGGGGGGCGTCCCCGCTGCTGGAGGGTGGTGGGGACTCGGTGATTTCTCCTGGTTCCTCTCGCAGGTACTTCAACTGCAGCGCCCCGGGGGTGCAAGCCTGCAGCGTGCCTGCCTCCTGCTGCCTGGACCCGCTGCAGAACGGCTCCGTCGCCAACGACCAGTGTGCGCTGGGGGTCCTGCGCCTCGGGGACATGGAGGCGGCTGGCGTTGTGCACCTGGGGGGCTGCGTGGTGCAGCTTGGAGCCTGGCTCCGTGGCCAGGCCGGCAGCATCGCGACCGGCGCGGCCGTGCTGGTGCTGCTGGAGGCTGCTGGGCTGCTCATGGCGCTGAAGGTGCTCACGGACATTGCGCCCGGTGGGGTGCGGGGCTGAGGGGGTGCTGGCCCCCGCTGTGGGTATGGGACACTGTGGGATTGGGGGTGATGCTGAGCATGGCTGGGGCGTCCTGTGCTCCCTGTCCTTTGTTGCAGGCCAGGCTGATGCTGCCCAGAATAAAGCTCTGCAGAGGCTGAGCCCCCACCGTGTCCCTCTCCCTTCATTGCCTCCCCTCCTGCTGGCTCCCTGCACCCATGACATGAGGAGATGCTTTCCAGCCCCGTCCCTGCCAACCCCAGACCATGACACCAGGCTCCTGCACTCATTTCGGCTTTTAATGAGTATTTTTCCAGGCTGTGCCCTGCTACGCAAAGGGGGCAGCTCCTAAACAAGCCGTGCTACGGGGCAGGTGGGCTGCGGTGGCCGTGGCCGGCCTAGATGATGCCGTACTGAGCCAGCTCGTGCAGCTCCAGGTGGCTGAAGGCTTCCCAAGGGCAGATCACGGTGATATCTGCGGAGAAGAGAGGCTGCGTCAGCACAACCCCCCGCCCCGCTGCTGCAGCTGTCCCCACCGGGCGCCTTGCTGCCCCAGCAGATTTGGGATGGGGACCCCATACCTGTTCCCAGCCCTTCCATGCCCGGGATGTCATCGCCGAACCTGCAAGGAAAGCGAGGCTCTGTCCCCACCGCGTGGCAGCCTGACCTGTGCCACGCTGGCACCCGTGTCTGTGTCCCCGCATCGGGTCCCGCTGCTCGGCCCCACTCACCCCTGCACCCCCTTCTTGGGTGGCTTGCTCTTGAACTGCCTCGTCTGCCTCTGCTTGAATTTCGGTGGTCCTTTCCGGGGGGTGGCGGGTCCCCCGGTCACCCTGGTGGCCGACTTGATCTCCGGTTTGTGGGGCTCCAGGCTCATGGCTGTGCCGGGGCCAGCAGCCTGCCCCGGGTTGCGGCTGTCCCTGCGGCTCCGGTGCTGGCACGGGACGGCTCCTGGGACCTGCCGGAGGGGAGGCGTGGGGCAAGGGCGGCACGGGGGGCTCCGGCTGCAGCCCCCTTACCCGGCCCAACCAGCGTGGGGATGCACTGTGCCTGTGGGGTGCTCCCAACCTGCCCTGAGCCCCCCCAGCCACTGCTGATCAGCTTTCTGAGCTGTCCTGGGGGACAGCCCCCTCCGTGCCCCCTCCGTCCCCGCAACCTGGAATTAGCCCAGCTCAGAGCCCGCTAATCCCCTTACCCCAAAGGCAACGAAGGGCAGGCCGAGCCCCTGCGCTCCTTGGGCAGTGCCCGCGATCCTTGCCCCTGCCCCAGGGTGGATGTGGCACCCGGGGACCCCTCGCTGGCACTACCCCCGGGGGCTTTGCCAAGCCAGGTGTTGAAGGTGCCACCAAGAGCTGGTGGCAGCACAGCCACCCGCAGGGACCGAGGCGTCCCCCGGGGCTTGCGTGCAGCGCGATGGCGATTAAGGACGGTGCAGACCCTGGGATGGCCACGGGGCTCTGGGCAGCCGTGGCTGGGGGCAGGGGGCTGCAGAAATCCCGAGCCAGAGATCCCAGGGCAGCTCCATCGCACGCCGTGCCTCCTGTGACGGACCGAGTGCCGGAGACTTTCAGCACCGAGACCGCTCCAGCTGCAGGCTTGATGGGACCCAGCACGGATCCGCCGGGCTTGGCTGCAAATCCCGAGCACGGGAGGCAAACGCAGGCTTTGTCCGAGCACAGAGCGATGCAGCCCGAGTGCCAGCGTGTCCGGGTGCCCCGGGCAGCAGAGCCGTCACTTACGCAGGGGTTGAAGTCCCCAAGGCCAGCGCTGCTCCGCAGGACTCCCTCTGCCCGCTGCTGCGCGTCCTATGGGTGCTCTGCGTGGCGGCTGGGGGCCGGCGGATTTTATCCTGCCCTGGGGTAATAGGATTAAGTCCCTTCTCCTCAAATGGGTAATCTGCTGTCCTTCCCCCTGCTCTGCATCGGGGGGGGGGGGCGGCAGCGTGCGTGTGGGGAGGGGGTGCCGGGATTACCGGTGTGGGGACGCGCCCACACGGCTCCTCCGGCACGGCCCCGGCCCCACGGTTTGGGGCAGGGAACGGCAGCAAAGTGCCCACGGGGGGGTCCTGCCTCTGCCTTGTGAGCCACCCGGCCTTGAGCCACGGGGACGGTGGCTCAGTCCTGCAGAGCGTGCTCGGGATGGCACTTGGGGACCGGGCACCAAACGTCCCAGCAGGGCAAGGCCACGGAGCAGCTGCAGAACTGGGGGGCCAAAACCTCTCCGGCACGGCGTTGGCACCGAGCGCAGCGTGCCCACGGCAGCAGGGGCTGTGGGGTGCTGCTGGGGGGCTCCTGCCATCCATGTCCCCATCCCGTCCCCGTCCCCATCCCGTCAGCTGAACCAAACACGAGGGCCACCAGCTAATCCCAGGTGTCACCGCGGACGTCCGAGCATGGGGACAGCCCAAGCGCCGCCCGGCCACGGGCACCCCAGGACAATCGCTCTGCTCCTGAGCCCAAAACCCGGGGGAAGAGGGGCCGGGAGCCCCTGCCCACCCAACCCCGCAGCTGGGGAGTATCGCTCCAAAGCCTGCTGTAATCCCAGCACTAAAGCAATTACAAAAAGGTATAATCTCAGCACACTTTAATTGAACGCCAGCCCCGTCCACCGATGGCAATTAGCTGGACTTCACCAAATAGGATTACACGGATCCAGGAGCGTTTCGCGCTACCAGCTACCACTCCAGCAAAGGCCAGGGCCCCGCTGTTAATTACCGCTTCCAGACCGAGCTTCGTTAGCGCGGAGCCGCTCTCAGGGGCAGGCAGTGCCCTTGGCGAGCTCCTCGGGGCGGGACGGGACCAGATCCTGCCCGGCTCCTGCCCAGGCCACGCGTCAGCGGGCTGAGTCCCTGCTCATCCCGGCGGGATTTAGGGAGGTGACGCCTCAAGGTGAAGTTTAAGGCGTTTTACGGCAGAGGCGAGCGAGGAGGAAGAGGCACCGAGACGCGCCGCGGAGCCGGGCGCGCTGCCCTTGCCGGGCCCACGTGCCCGGGCCGCACGCTGCAAAATCCCACGGCTGGGGGGGGATGGGGGGGGGGGGGGCGAGACGGGCACAGAGAGGCCCCCGGGGGGACGGCCACCCCCAGCCCTGGGTGCCGAGAAGCCCCTAAGAGGCTTAGCGGGGCGGTGTGACACCGCGCCACGGCCCGCCGCCGTCACCGCGCTCCTCTCACGCCACCCGAGGGGCTTACGGCTCCGCCGCAAGGACGAGGCAAGGGGAAAATCCCTGCCTAGGCGCGGGGGAAGCGACGTCCGGTGGCTTTTTTTTTTTTTTAAAAAAATAAAATTGGTTGGAAAGAGAAGTGCTGAGGTGCCAACGGGTCAGCTTCTGTTCCTACCCCTGCCGTCAGGGCGGTTCCAGAGTGTTTTATCAACAGGGCAACGGGCGCTTTATATGTACACATTTATATATATATTACATTTTTATATATAAATATAAGGCTTGGGGAAGCAAAAGCACCTGAGCCTGGGGCACCGGGCAGTGAGGTCCTGGGGGGACCACCCAGGCTCCCCCCCATGCCTCAGCCCCCCCCAAGTGAGCGCACCGAATAATCCGCACCCCGGCCCCACAAACCGGGCGCCCCGAAGCAGCTCCTGGGGACACAGCGGGGACATTTCGCTGTCCCGTTTTTGAGGCCGGGCTCAGTCCTTCTTCGTGCGCAGCCTGATCTCGGTCCTCAGGATCATTTTGATGCTCTCGTCCTGCACGTGCCTCTCGACGGCCGCCAGCGCCCGCTCGCCCCCGTCCCCGTAGTGCCGCAGCAGCCGCTCCACGTGCTCGATCCAGACGCAGTTGGCGCAGCCGCTCATGCAGCAGTTCGTGGGCGGCTCGAGGTCGGGGGGGTGGGAAAAAGGGGGCTCTGCCCCCTCGTCCCCTGGGGTCCCTGCCTGGTGGTCGCTTCCCGGGGGGTCCGAGCCCCCCCCGCCGCCTCTCTCCATTCCTGGGGTGTCCGAGTGCTTCCGACGGCTGCAGGCGGTGGTGGCGGTGCCCGGGTGGGGGGCTCCGGGGTGGTCCTGTGGGGGGCAGCCCCGTGGGGGTGGCAGAAACCAGGGGCTGCTCCCCCAAACCCCCCCAGCACACCCTGACCCAAGCAGTAAGCCCTCCTTGGTGCCCCCAGCCCCACCAAACCTCCCCTCACCCCCAGACCTTCCCTGCCTTCACACACGGGGTCCTCCTCAGAGCCCCCAGACCCCTGGAGGACGCACAGCAACCCCAGTGCAGCCCCCAGAGCCCCCAGTGCAGCTCCTAGAGCCCCCAGACCCCCATGTACAGCCCTCAGGAACCTTCAATGCAGACCCCAGACTCCATGTGCAGCCCCCAAACCCCCTATGGAGCCCCCTGACCCCCATATGCAGCTCCCAGACCCCTTGTGCTGCCCCCAGATCCCCATATGCAAGCCCCAGACCCCATACGGAGCCCCCTGACCCCCACGTAGAGCCCCCAGGGCCCCCAATGAGGCTACTAAAGCCCCCAGACCCCCATGTGCTGCCCCCGGAGCCCCATAAGGAGCCCCCTGATCCGCATGTACTCCCCCATACGCAGCCCCCTGACCCCATGTGGTGTTCCCAGACCCCATATGGAGCTCTCATAACCCCACGTACAGCCCCAAGGCCCCTATGTGCAGCCCCCAGACCCAATACGGAGCCCCCTGACCCCCACCTACAGCCCCCAGAACCACCAAGGCAGCTCCCAAACCCCTCGATGCTCCCCCAGACCCCCACATGCAGCCCTCAGACCCCCCTGTACAGCCCCCAGACCCTGTACGGAGCCCCCAGACCCCATAAGGAGACCCCAGACCCCATAAGGAGTCCCCAGACCCCCCTGTACTGCCCCCAGACCCCATAGAGAGCCTCCAGACCCCATAAAAAGCCCCCAGACCCCCCCCACCTACCCTCAAGCCCCCCCCCGCAGCCCCCTGCCCCCCCCCGGTGCAGTCCCCGCCCCCTGCCCTCCGCCCAAGCCCCGCCCCCGCCCATGTAAACCCCGCCCCTTTCAGCCCCGCCCCCGCTCACCCCCCGGCGCCCCCCCGCCAGGCCGCGCGCCCCCCGCGCCCCCCGCAGCCACATCCCGCCGCCGCTCGCAGGCCACGGCCCCGCCCCCTCCCCGTCCGGAGCGGCAGCTCTCGCGTCCAATGGCAGCTCGGCGTCCCCGCGAGGCCGGCCAATGGGAGCGCGGAGTCTGGGAGCGGCCAATGGGGAGAGGGGGGCGGGACCGGGGCGGGAGGGCACCGGGAAGTGGCGGCGGGGCCCGGCCGCGTGAGGGCCAACATGGGACGGGGGCCGGGAGCGGGACCGGGCCGGGGGCGCGGAACGGAGAGCGGGGCCGGGACCGGGACCGGGACCGGGAAGGGGCGGGGACGGGGACACAGACCGGCCCCGGCCCCGGCCGCCGCCCCGACCCGCGCCAGGTCAGTGCGGGTGGGGCTGGATGGATGCGGGGCAGGGCCCGGGACCGGCCGCGGTCTGGATGGGGCCGCGCGTCCCGGTCCCCGCATGTCCTTGTGTCCCGGGGTGCAGGTGCCCCCATGTCCCGGTATCCCCGTGTCCTGGGGTGCCGGTGCCCCCGTGTCCCGGTGTCCCGGGGTGCCGGTGCCCCCGTGTCCCGGTGTCCCCATGTCCCGGTGTCCCAATGTCCCGTTGCAACAGGGTGTGCCGCCATCCCGGTGTGCCGGTGTCCTGCCATCCTGGTGTCCTCGTGTGCCGGTACCCCGGTGTCCCGGTGCCCCCATGTCCCAGTGTCCCCATGTCCCGGTGTACCCCTGTGTCCCGCTGTGCCGGTGTCCCCACGCCCCGCTGTCCCGGGGTGCCGGTGACCCCGTGTGACCCCATGTCTTGGTGTCCTCATGTCCCGGGGTGCCGGTGTCCCGGTGCCCCCCCCCCCCCCGGTGCCCCCCTCTCCCCACTCACCCCTTGGTGCCCCCTGCCCCGGTTTCTCAGCCCCCCCCTCCGTGCCCCCCCCCCACCACCGGGCTCCGTTACCCCGGGGCCGTTCTCCCAGCACCGTCCCCGTTCTGTCCCAGGAAGCAGCCGGCAGGCGCCAACCTGAAGCCCAAGCACCCCGAGGAGCAGGAGATCCCCTTCCGCCTGCGGGAGCTCATCCGGAGCCGCGAGGCCATGAAGCACCCCAAGGCCAGGAAGAGGCGGGCGGCAGGTGGGGGCACCGGGAGGGGGGGGGGGGCTCCAGGCCACGGAACGGCACCGGGTCTGTGCCCCCGGGGTCCCCGGTCCCGGCAGGCTGGGACCCCCCGGCCCGTGGTAACCCCCCTGCCCGTCTCTCGCAGGGAAGCAGCAGCAGCCCAAGGTCCCGGCGGCGGCGCACGGAGACATCGCGGTGCCCAAGTTCAGGCGGGGGAAGGGGGAGTCGGAGCACTCCTACCTCTGCCGCATGGAGCAGGAGGTGCAGCACATCCTCTTCCTCACCAAGAACCAGGTGCAGCGGGAGCCCGAGAAGGAGGCGGCGGCACCGCAGGAGTCCAGGAGAAAAAAAGAGTGAGAGCACGGCTTCTGTGGCACGGTGGGGTCACCGGGGACGAGCCCCGGCCCGGTGCTTCTCCAGGGCCACGCCAAGTGCCTGGTGGTGGTGCTGGAGGAGGGCGTGGAGGGCTCCGAGGCCTCAGCTCCACGACCTGAGCCTCTGGAAGCAGCCCTGGAGCCTGCTTTACCCTCCTGCCGCTGGGCTGCGGGGAGGGGAGAGCTGCGGGGACCCGGCTTTTGGGGAGATCCAGTGGGGTACGAGGTCCCTTACCCGCTCGGCTGTCCGCTGACGAGCCCGGCTCGTAACACGGCTCTCCAGGTTCCAGAACAAGAAGCTGGACAAAGCCCGGAGGAAGAAGGAGGAGAAGAAAGAGGCTTTGCGGGAGAAGAGCCTGTTCCAAGGTGGGGCTGGGGGTGGCACCGGAGGCACCTGGGGAGGTGGGAGCGGGCGGCAGCGGCTTCCCCCTGCCTGACGCCGGGCCCTGCTTCTCCCTCAGACCCCGTGGCGTTCGGCGAGGTGGTGATGGAGCCGCCCACCCTCACCTCGCGGCCCCGGCACGGGGGCCCGGCAGAGCAGGTGAGCTGCGGGCGGTGCTGCAGGATCCGAGCCGGGGCTCCTGCCCCGTGGCCGTGCCCTCGCACCGCTCCGTTCCCTTCGGCCTCCCTGACCTGCCCCGGCTCTGCCCGCAGGCTGGACGCAAGCAGCTCCTGCTGACGCCTCGCCTGGGCCGGGGGCCCCCGGTGTCGTTGGCTCGCCAGCGCATCGTGCAGGAGGAGAGGGCGCGCGTCATCCAGGCCTACCGCGACATCCAGAGGCGCAAACAGCAGCAGAGGGAGGCCCAGGCAGCCCGCGGGGTCCCCGGCTGAGCCCTCCCCTTCGTCCTCCGTCCTGGCGAGGGGGCACAAGAGCCCCCCGGCCCCTCGTGTGGAGCAGCAGCAGGGTGACAGCCAGCTGGGTGTGCAGCACGGGGGACGCAGAAGCTCAGGACTTGTGGGGTTGTCCCAACCCCTTGCTGCTGCCCCGACAGCACCCTGGGGCTCGCAAGAGCCGTGCAGCCTTTCTGGCACCCGCACTGGAGCCGGGAGCCTCTGGTGCCACGGACCTGTTTGTAGTAAAATGCCATTTTCTGATGGTGCGAGCACGTCTCTGCTTCCCAAACCTTCCTGGTGCGGGGTCCCAGCTGTTTCCTTCCTGTGCGGTGGCCGGGAAGGGACGGCGCTGTGCCGGCGGCGTGGCGTGCCGGCAGATGGCAGTCCCAGTGTGTGTCACTGCCGCCACCACGGGCTGGCAGCGCGGGCACCGTGCGCCCTCTGCTTGGGGCAGGACCCTCGGCTGGGGCCGTTGTGCCTGCACGTCGCCCACCCGCCTCCCACCCAGGTGCCCGGGGACGTGAAGCATCCCGTAGGCTGAGGCCAGGCTCACCTGCACGGTGTCACCGTCTCCTGTTGTCACCCTTTGGGGACACAGCTCAGCCCTCAGCCACGCTCCCCCTGCCCTCAGCACCACCACCCCACATCCCTGCCGTTCCCTGGGCAGGATTGCTTCCACAGCCCCAGCTCCGCACCCAAAACGACCCCACACTGGGGGTAACGCCCCCCCAGGGCGCCCCCCACTCCCACCCTGCGGCCTGGGGATCGCTCCCGGCACGGCACAGCCCACGTGCGCCTGCGGCTGCTTCACCTGCACGGGACAAAGGCAGCGCTGTTCGGCCGCCCCGCGCCGCAGCCCCGGCACAAAGCGCTGCCTGTTGGAGCGGGGCCGCCCCGGGGGCTCCTGTGGTGCCGGGGGGGCCGGGGCCACCGGCAGCACCGGGGACAGCACGGCCCAAAGCAGCCCCGGTGTCCTTGCGCAGGGCTGAATGGGGACAGTGTCCGTGCGCCCTGTTTTTGGGGTGGTTGCTGCCCCCAGAGCTGTCTCCTCTGCGTCCCCCCAGCAAGGCAGTGCTGGATGCGTGCTGGGGACCTCGGTGTCCCCTGCGGGTGTCCCAGGGGAGAGCTGCTGCGTGCCCAGCCTGGCTCCGGGCCCACGGGGGACACGCCACGTGCCACGCGGTGCCGGTGGCAGGGAGGAGGGCACGCTGCAGCGGTGACAGCCCTGGGGACCTTGAGCTCCTGGCGCTGCCTGGAGACGTCCCCGCTGCCTGCTGGCGCCAGGTAAACACGGGTGACGCAGCACGGCCCCGGGGGCGCCGGCAGCTCCCGCAGCAGGGCTGGGCGCCTGCTCCCGCTGCACACCCCGGGAGCGCCCTTGGATGTCCCCAGCCTTTGGGCCCTGACCCCTGCCGGGGCTGTGCCACGTCCCCGCAGCCGGTGGCGTTCCCAGTAGCGGGAGGGAAGGCGCTGGCAGGGCCGGGGCACGGCGTGTGTGCGCCGAACTCCCTGGTGGGGCACGGTGCTCTCAAGGAGAGCGGGTCACCCGCCTCCCCCAGCCACCGCCACGGAGCCATTTCAGGCCCTGAATAATTCATGGCGCTGCCGCTCGCTCGGCCACAGGCTTCCTGCCTGGCAGGAGAAATCGCTGCGGAGGGGAAAGGCAATCTGAGCAGGAGAAACCGCCCCCGACCTTGGCACGTCCTCCGCGCCGTGCCGCTTCCCGCCGGGCGGCCCATCTGCCCGCGGGCTGCTCGTCCGTGCTGCCTGCCCTGCGTGGTGCCGAGCCTGCCAGCTCCTGGCCCTGGTGCAGGCTCCCGGGGGTGCCTGGGGAACACAGTCCTGGCTGGGGCCTTGCCTTGTCCCCTTGGGGGCTGAATACGATGGCACGAAGGTGGAAGCCCTCGGCCACGGCATGGCCGGTGATGGACCAGCGCAGCCGGGCACCCCCTGTCCCCATCGTGTGCCCCCTGCTACAGCACCGCGTAGGAAAACTCAAATTTAATGGGTCTGACCTGAAAAAGGGGAGAGGAGAAACCAACGAGGGAGCCAGGAGGAGGGAGGGGGCCCAGCTCCATCGATGCCCCCCCGAGGGCGATCCCCGAGCCCGGCGCGGGGAGAGGGGCGGAGGGGGAAGGCACCGAGAAGGTGGCCGGAGCCGAGGGGGGAGGGCACCGGGTGCCGGGACCCAGAGCGTCCCCCCGAATCCCCTGGTGAAGGGGAAACTGAGGCACAGCGGGGTCAGCACTGGGAGAGCTCGGGGAGGGCTCAAGGTCCAGCACGAAGGGGCGCAGCGCCCAGTCCGTGCCGTGGGCTCGCCTGTGCTCGGCTCAGCGCCTGGCGAGGTTCGTGGGGGGCAGCGAGAAACCGGGGCTCAGCGCTGGGGCAGCCGCCCCGTGCCCCTGGCTGTCCGGCAGCAGTGTCCCTGGCCCCGAGGGGACGGGTGTCTCGTGAAGGCAGCAGCGGGGTGGCTCGGGGTGGCCCTGCGGGAGCCGGTCCTTGTGGCAGCAGGGACGAGGGGAGCCAGGCAGAGCAGGCAGCTTGCGGGTGCCACGGCCGGGCGGCGCGGCGCTGGCTCCGGGGCCACATCCAGGCGTCCCCAGCTCAGGAACCAGCTCTGACGGGGTCGGGGACGGACGAGACCTCAGAGGATCGGGACGGCGGGGCTGTGGCTGTGCTGGCGCCGTGGGACCCGGGCTTCACCACCGGTTCCTGCTGTACGGGGACTGCACCTACGGGCAGAGAGGGACGGCGCCGGGCAGTTGTGACGGCACGGCACGCCGCGGCATCACCCTGGTGCCTGTAATCCCCAGCCCTGCCCTCCCGTGGGAAGACGTCAAGGCACGGGAAGACTTTGTACCTGGGCTCTGGGCAGGAGCCCAACCCTGCTGCCCCCTCCGCGGCTCTCGTTGCTCATTAACTCACCTGGCCAACCCTCCCGTCCCGCTGCGCCGCGGCGTGCCGGGCCTGCACGGCGAAGGCGTCCTCGGCTCGCAGCGTGGAGCTGGCGCTGCCCGCGGCCGGGCTGGCGGCGGTGGCACGGGGCAGGATCATGTCGTAGGGCCCTTCGCTCTGCGGGGGAAAATGGGTCTGTGGGGGCACCGGGAGCACCCCCAGCCCACGGGCGCACTCCCTGTGGGGTCCTGGGGAGCAGCACGGCACTGGGGACCCTCCCCATGCCCCGTTACAGCACCCCTGGGCAGCCCATCCCGGCACAGCGCTCAGGTGCCCCCCGTGCCCCGCATCCTGGCCCCATCCCAGCCTCCTGTCATCGACCGGCCCGGTAAAAGCCATCGGCCCCGGGGAAGCAGCCGCCTCCGGAGAGGAGAGGGAGGGCTCTTACCGGCCCCTTGTGCATCAGAGCCATCTCCGTGGGCTGGTAGACGCTGGTCAGCAGCTGCCCGTTGTAGCCGCTGTATGGGGACACCGGCTTCTTGGCTGCAAAGAGACGGGGAGGGTGAAAACGGGGGGCTCCCGCCACCACCCCCACCCCACCCGGGGCCTCGTTAGCAGGTTTAACGAGCTGCCAGCTGCTCTGCGCCCTTCCCGAGGGGCGGGAGGGACGTCCCGGGGGTTTGCATCACTGCGGGGTGGGGGGCACCGCCCCGTGTTATTGTAGGGTCTCCCGAGCGCCGCCGCCACCTCGGCGACACATCCTCCTTGAGGAAGAAGCGCGGCGCAGCGCCCGCCCGGGGCGGAGGGCCGGGAGCCGCGGGCACCCCACGCCGGGGAGGGGAGCGCCGCCGGTGCGGGTGAGCTCAGCCTAAACTGGTAAACCCAGCCCGGCGTGTTTCTGGGAGCCACAACAATCGCAGGCATCGCTCCCAGCCGCCCGGGCGCGTCGCAGCAGACGTCTCGCGGCCCGCGTCGCGCCCGGTGCCTACCGAAGGAGGGCTCGTCCATGGAGAAAGCTTTGTTCTCCACGAACATGCTCTGCGACTTCTGCTCCTTCAGGATGGTCTCGTAGCCCACCCCCCGCGTGGGGTAGCCGTCGTCCTCGTAGGCTTGCTCGGGGCCCCGCCGCGTCACGTGCGTCACCTCGGGGATGATGTAGAGGAGGATGAAGGCGCAGGCGTTGGCCACCAGCGCGATGGCCAGCGTGGGGTCGTCCCAGCCGGGCTTCTCGCCCGCCCGCTGGTTCCCGTAGAGGTACATGGCCGTCCACGCCACCCAGATGGCCATGGAGAGGCCGGTGGTGGCCAGGATGAAGGCGCCGTGCTTCCTCCAGCGCGTGTAGCGGCCGCAGAGCGCCGGCCAGGCGGTGCCGAAGGCGGCCACCAGCAGCACCATGACGTAGATGAGCGCCAGGACGAAGTCGGCGTCCGCCAGCACGCAGGGGTCCGCGGGGCCGCCCTCCCGCCGCGCCACGGTGATGGTGAGCCACTCGGCGTTGATGATGACCTCCACCAGGGCGAGGAGCAGGGCCACCGCCAGCGTCACCCAGCCCCGCGGGCCCCGGTTCCTCCGCGCCAGGAAGTTGAGGGCGACGGCGTGTGCCAGCAGGCAGGAGAAGCAGATGCCGAAGAGGACGCCGAAGAGGAAGCGGCGGGAAGCGCAGGTGGAGAAGTTGGGCCCCACGATGAAGTCAAACGTCAGGCAGAACAGCCCGAACGTGCCCAGCATGAAGAAGACCTGCGTGGCCACCAGGCTCTTCTTCTGAGGGTCCTGCACGAAGGGCAGGCTGGCCACCAGCACGATGGTGAGCACGAAGCTGGTCACCACGCCGAGGCTGGCCACGGCCTCCACCGCAATGCCCCAGGCCGCCGAGAGGTCGCAGAGGTTGTAGTAGAGGGAGGAGAGGTCCTTGCCGCAGCCCGCCGGGGGGGTGGTCTGGGCGCAGCCCGCGGGCAGCAGGGCCAGCAGGACGCAGGCGGCCGCGGGCAGCACCGCCGCAGCACCCATCCTGCACCGCGGGGCGGGCGCTGAGCGGGGCGTCCACGGACCCTGTGGGAAAGAGGAGGCGTTACGGGGCGCTGCCTGTGCCGTCCCCAGGAGTTGGAGCACCCACCCCACGGTCCCTGGTTGGGCATCTCCTGCCGGGCCATGGCTGGCGATGGGGTCCTGGTGAGCCGTGCCAGCACCACGCCGCAGCCCCGAGCAGCTCCGGGTGTCCCTGGACAGACACACATCCCACATCCCCCAGCCCTCCTTGCCTGGACGCGGCACTGTGCCCTCTGGCTTCCCGGGAGCACCGAGCACGGACCAGGGCTGGCCGCAGAGGTACTGCTTGGGGCCGGCTCGGTCCCCTTGGCACGGCACCACACACCGCACGTTCCCCTTTCCACTTCTCCTGTCCCACTTCCCTCCTCTGGCTCCGGGCACTGACCCAATGCAGGTCCCGTGTTTGGCCCCACACAGCAGAGCTCCCTGCCACACGCAGCCGCAGCCTGGCACGGCACGGCACGGTGTGGCACGGCACGGTGCGGCACGGCACACCCCCCTGGGCACGGGGGTCCCTGGCCCTTCTGCCAGCCCCAAGGAGCATGGGGTGCCCGTGGGAAGGAGGAAGGCGAGGGGGAAGCTGCAGCCCCCTGCGCTCCCCCTCACCAGAGGGAGGAAACCGGGCAGGAAACCTGCGACAAGGTCACCCCAGGGCTGGGACGGGGGGAGGCCGGGGGCCCCACGTCGCTGCCCCCATCTCTGCACCCCCCGAAGCCCCCCCCCGCTCCCCTGCCGGGGCCAGGCACCCCCCGGTGTCCGGGCTCTGCTCAGGCCCCCCAGGCTGGAGCCACCCCATGAGATGGGGACGGGGAGGGGGGGGAACCAGCCCAAGCCACCCCCAGGCCAGCCGGTGCCCCCCGCCCCTCGCGGTCCCCCCGTGTCCTCGAGCGGTGCCGGCCCCAAACTCGCCCGGAGCCTCCCCAGCTTTGCAGCCAGGAGAGCCCCCGGGCGGACGGCTCCCGGTGCCGGTGCCGGTGCCGGCCCCATTTATACTCCCGCTGCCGGTCCCGGTCTCGTTTGCCCTCCCGCTCCCGGTGCCGGTCCCATTTGCGCTCCCGGTCCCGTTTAGCGCCCCCGGTGCCATTTCCCGTCCCGTTCGGGTCCTATCCCGGTGCCGGCGCTGCCCAGCCCCGCAGGTTTCACCCCCTCCCGGCCCTTCTCACCGGCTCCGGCGCCCGCTGTCCCGGCCGCTCCGTGCCGAGCCGTGCCGAGCCCCGAGCCCGCAGCCCCGTGCGCGCCTGCCCGGCCCGGCCCGGCCCCTCCCCGAGGTGCGCCGCTGCCGGGGGGGGGGCTCCCGGGACCTGCCCCAGCGCACCGGGCTGGGGAGGGGGGCACCCACCGGGGGCTGTCCCCAAACAGAGGGGACAGAGCCGGAGCGAGGGGGGGGGGGGGAGAGCTGGGTGGGGAGCGAGGCGGGAGCCGCCCCCCCCCACCCCCCGAGCACCGGTGCGATGAGCGTGCGGGGGCTCAGCCCCCGGGGGCTCCTTGGGGTGATGGGGCCAGAACCGGGGCGGCCTCACCGAGCGGGGGCTTTGCACCGGGTGCTCGCTGCGGTGCTGAGCCCCGTAAGCGAAGGCGAGCAGCCCCGCGGCGGGGGCCCGAGGGGCCTCCCGGAGGAATGTCAGCTGGCGGCTGAGCCCTTGGCAGGGCTCGGCGGCCACGGGAGAGGCCTGCAGCCGGTGAGGGGCTGGGGGCTGGGGCAGCCCCATCCCGGGGGCTCGGTGGTCCCGGGAGTGGGGCTGACCCAGCACCCACGGCTAGGGCCGTAGCACCCCGCAGCCACCGCGTCCCCCGGGGCTTTGGGATGGGGAAGAGCCACGGGAGGCTCGGGGCACCCCGGGGACCTGTGGCCCTGCTGGCCCTGGAGGAGGTTTCCAGGCAGGCGCTGCTATTTTGGGAGGGTGAAGCAAGAGGGTGAAGGATGCAGCCGAAAGTTCAGCGCGCCGCTGGCGGGTCCTCCCCCAGCCCGGGCTGGGACGAAAACACTCCGAGCAGACGGGGAGGCAGAACCGGGGCTGGCAGCACGAGGGGTGGCACTGTGGGGACAGGGCAGCACATCGGGGACGGGTGCTGCACCCACAGCCACCGTCCCTCCTGCCCTCCTTCTCCCTAAAGAGCGCTTGGCTCCAGCACCACACCGGGACAGGCTCGTCCCTGCCTGCGGGGCGCACCCCCCCCCGTGTGCCCTCACACGGGCTCTGGAGCAGGGCTGTGGGGCCGCACAACGGGGCTCCGCTGCCTCCCCGCCTCCCCCCGTGGCCTCTCCGTGCCTCAGTTTCCCCAGGGAGTCGTGTTCAGCCTTGGATCAGGCTGAAGAGCGGGGGCTGGCTTCCCCAGCGCCCCCGCTGCCCCCGACCCGTGCTGCAGAGAGGCCAGGCTGCACGCCGCTTCCTGCTGCGCTTCCTTCCGCTCACGGCGCGTTCCCGGCGCTGCCTGGCCCGAGCCCCCGCTCCCCCCCTCTCCTGTGAGGCCACCGGCCAGCATCCATCCTGCCGAGGCCGCCCCGTGGTGCCCGGTGCTGGCCCACGTGCGCCCACCACGTCGGGTTGTTGTCCCCCTGCCCCCGTCCCCAAGCTTTCCACCCCCGGTTTCTCAGCAGGGGTTTTTGTAGGTCCTACAGGAACACCCTGCTGGGGAGGCGGCCGGGGGGTAAGTTGGGTGCGATGCCGCCATGTGCCGGTGGCGTTGCAGGGCCGGTGCCGTGGCTGCGTGCCGGGGCGTTGGGCACCCGGCATGGCCCGGTCCCGGTGCCCTGGCTGGGCTGGGGACGGTGACCCCCGCGGCACGGCCGGCAGAGCCGGACCCTGGCGGCACAGCAGCCGTGGCGAGGGGCTGGGGGGCAGCTCGGCACAGCTGGGGAGCCGCGCCAGGCTTCCTCGCGGGGAGAGCTTCCGAAAACACCGCCACGCTGGGCGCATTTTTTCCAGCCTTACCTCTCCTCCAGAGCCACGGGGCCAGGCGGCGGCACGGCGGCACCAGGCCCAGCTCCGCGGCGGCTCCCGCTCGGCCTCACCTTGGCGAAGGTGAGGGCCCTACCTGGGGGCTCGGGGGGGGGGGGGAAGCAGCCGCCTCCCTGGCGCTGCTGTTTACGCCGGGGCCGGGGAGCTGTTTTCCATCTGAGCCGGTTCTGTCCAGCAGCGAGCCCCTCTCCGCAGGCGGACGCGGTTAGCACGTTTCCACCTCCCTCTCCAAGTAAATAAGCGCTGCCGAGGGGGGGCTGGCGGCCGTCCTGGCCGCCCTCCGCACTCGGGGCTGGTGCTGGGGCCCAACACTGCCCCAACGCTGCCCTTCCCAAGCAAGCCCCCCCTGCCCCGTGCCCCCCAGCAGCCCCCGGGTGAGCTGTGGGGTGGGGAATCCTGCGGGAGGGCGCGGGGCGGGCGGGAGGCGCTCGCTGCTCGAGTTAATGTCTAATCTGGTCCCGCTCCTGAAATGCCAGAATTAATGGAGCGAGCACCTCCCAGGTACCACCCGCCCCGGGGAGGTCGGGGTTTAACCCTGTCGGCAGCACCGGGGCAGCGGGGGCCGGATCCCCCCCCCTGGTGTAACCGGGTCGGTCTGGCCACAGGGGATGGGGCTGGAGGGTGCCGGGGGCTGATCCTGCCACAGGGTGCGGGGTGCATGGTGCTGGGTGTGCGGTGCTGCCCGCGTGGGTCAGCCCCACGGCCCGGAGCCGCCCCGGGCTCATTTTAAAGGACAAAGGCAGGCAGGGACCCCGCTGCCCCCCGTCCCACCCCGCTCCCGGGCTCAGCCGGTGGGCACGGGGCAGCCCAAATCCCCCCGGGGCCGGCTGAGCCCCCGCCCCCGGGACAGCCCCACGGGTGCCGGTTTATGGGGAATTACAGACTTTGGGGGGGAATTACAGCGGAAAGGCCGGGATTTTGGGGGGGATTACGCTAAGGACCTTGTGGGGGGAATTAGGGAGGAACGTGGGGCCGCAGGGCTGGCGCTCCGAACCTGCTGATCCCGCAGGGTGCTGGGTGCCAGCTCCGCGGGGCGTCCTGTCCCTGCCCTCTGGTGGCAGCTGGGGACAGGCAGGCTGGCACGGTCACACCGGGAGGGTGGCACCTCGTGGGGAGGTGCCCTATGCAGGTCTGGGGGGGGGGATCACAGGGTGGGACCCGGCCCTGCAGAGCACCCGGGGTGCATTGGGGTGGGCAGGGGGACCCCGCGCGCAGGGGGTGCTGTGCCCCCATCCCAGGCAGCCGCACGGAGCCGGACCCAGGCAGATTTTGGTGTGAGCACAGATATTTATGGGGGCAGGAGCAGCCCCATTACGCCTCGGCGGGGCTGCAGAGCTCACCGGGTCCCAGCCCCCCGGGGCACCCGCGGTTCCTGGGGGCTTCGGTGGAGCCACAGCGTGGGAGCAGCCCCCAGCCCCCCCCCGACCCCACCGGCATTGCAGGGTGGGTGCAGCCAGGCAGTGTCCACCGGGCAGGGTCTCGCCAGGTGCCGGGGGTGATGCCAGGGGCTGGGTGAGCTCCGGGGGTCCCCGTCTGGTGGCAGCCCCCGGCTCAGAGCGCCGTGCCGGCCAGCAGCTCCAGGGGGTTCAGGGCTGGGGGTGGGATGCGGGGGTTTGCGGGGCGGGGGCCGTGCCGGGGGTGGGCCCGGAGCACCTCGCCCACGGCGCGGCGGAAGGTCTGGCTGACGAAGCAGTAGAGGAAGAAGTTGAGGGTGGTGCTGAGCATGGCCACCATGTTGGCCACGTCCAAGGCCAGGTGCACGCGCCAGTCCCTCCTGACCGAGGCCACGTAGAGGTGGCACATCATGACGACGGTGCGGGGCGCCCAGAGCACCGCGAAGACGGCGGTGACGGCCAGCAGGAGCGCCGTGCTCTTGCTCAGGAGGGGCCGGCGGCCCCCCGGGCGCCCCCGCCGCTTCAGCTTGCGGATGACGACTGAGTTAGTGGCCAGGAAGATGCCGCAGGGCAAGAAGTAGCTGGTGAGGCAGTGCGCCCACTTGAGCGCCCTGTCCAGGGCCGTGGGGGGGTCGGCGTCGCGCCAGGCGTCCAGCCACCAGTAGAAGGGGATGCCGGTGGCCAGCGCGGCGGCGAAGACGGCGGCGATGATCCTGCGGGTGCGCCGCGGGTAGGAGAGGGCGCGGTAGCGCAGCGGGTGGCACAGGGCCACGTAGCGGTCCACGGTCAGCAGCACGGTGACCCAGGTGGACGCGTGGTTGGCGGCGAACTCCAGCACGGTGACGGCGTGGGTGAAGGCGCTGGGCAGCGCCCGCGCCAGGATGGCCGTCTGCAGGATGAAGCCCACGAAGATGATGAAGACCTGGATGAGGATGTCGGAGGTGGCGAGGGCCAGCAGGTACCAGTACGACGATTTCTTGGTCCTCGTGGCCAGGCGGGACAGCGCCACGGCACTCAGCACGTTCACTGGAGGGAGGGGAGCGGCGCCCGGCGGTGAGACCCCCGCGGCTCACGGCCCCCCAGAGCCGGGCTCAGCCCCGTGGCCCTGGTGGGGGTGCGGGGGGGGGTGCGGGGGCTATAAATATTGCAGCGCGGGGGGGATTTGCTGAGCTGATTAATCTCTTCCGTGTGTCAGCCCCAGCGAGGCAAATGCCAGCTGTCCCCGCTGCTCCGTGCGGGGCGGGGGTCCGCAGCCTGGTGCTGGCCCCGAGGCGGGGGGCACCGTGGGGGGAGGTTGGGACCCCCCCAGCTCACCTCCCCAAAAAGGGCCAGGAAGGGAGCTGTGGGGGGCTGCAAGCAGAGGGGCAGCGGTTGAGCTGCGGGTGCGTGGCTCAGCGCCGTTTGCGGGTGAGGCAGGATGGGTGCTGTGCCCCCCCCGGCAGCCCCCAGCCCCTCACCTGGCAGCCCCAGGCCCAGCAGGACGCTGTAGTACACCACGGGGAAGATGCCGACCATGCAGGGTGACCGCTCCGGCTCTGGCCGCGCCGATTCGCCAGCCCACGTCGCCGCCGTGCTGTTGGGCACCGGGACCATCGCCCCCCCGGCACGCACCCACCGGCTGCGAGGGGACACGGGGGGGGCGTCGGGGGAACGAGGGCACCGCGGCGGGGGCTCAGCCAGGGCCCAACCTGGGGGGGGATCATGGGGGGGGCTCAGCTCACCCCATATCCGATGGGGTGTTTTGGAGCTGCCCACCACAGGATGTGGGGACCCAGGATCCCCGCAGGGACACGGGGGTGACTGCCCCCTGTCCCCAGCCCCATGGCAGAGGGCGCCCCCCCCCCCATCGTTCTTTGCCCCCGACCCCTTTTTATCGACTTGAAAACTGGCTGAAACCAAGATGGTCTTGGCTGCAGGGCTGGGGCTGGGGCTGGCGGCCACGGCGTGGGGCCAGCAGCCAGGAGGTGGAGGGGTCTGGGGGGCCCTGGGGGGTCCTGGGGGCCCTGGGGGGCCCGGTTGTGCCCCCGCGCAGGATGCGACCCCGCGCCCCGGCCCATTCACAAATCCCTGCCCCAC
>NC_048910.1:11699914-11721009 GCF_011077185.1 Oxyura jamaicensis | reverse complement strand
GGGGGCGCGCGCGCGGCACGCGCTTATTAGCATGCGGGGCGCGTCGCGCGGCGGAGTGCGCGGCGGGCGGGGAGGCGCGGCGGGGCCCCCGCTCCCTTTCTGCAGGCGCAGCCGGTGCATGGGCAGTGCGCGGGGACCGGCGGAGCTCCGCCGCCGCCGCCGCTGCTGCCGCCGCCGCGCGCACCCCGCCGGGGCCGCCCCGCGCCGCTCCTCTCGCCGTGCCCTCGTCGCGCGGAACGCCCCTCCGGTAAGTGCCGTGCAGTTGGGTGGCGGGCGGTTTTTTGTTTGCGCTGCCGGGGGGTGGGGGGCCCGGGGAGCCGGATTTTATCGAATTTATTTTATTTTTCCCCTTCTCGGCGTTAATTTTTTTTTTTTCGCATTAAAAAAAATGCGATTTTTTGGTGTTTATTTTTTTTTAATTTTATAATTTTTCGGTTGTTTTCTAATTTTAACAAAAAAAATAAAAAATAAAAACAAACAAACCTCCGCCGCCCCGGGCTGTGCGCTCGCTCCTCTCCCCGGTGCTCCGGCCCGGGGCCCTCCCGCGGACAATACCGGAGCCCCGCAGCGCCCCGCAGCACGGCGCCGGCCCGGCTCCGGTGGCACCGGGAGGGGCCGCGGGCCCCCGGCCGCGCTCCGCGCTCCGCTCCCCTTTGTTCGGCGCGGCTCGGCCCCGGCCCCGGAGGCGGCGGCGGCGGCGGGCACCCCGCCGGATCGGGCCCTCCGGCCCCGGCGCTGCCGAGAACAATGCCCCGGCGGGTCCGGCGCACCGGGCGGCCTCCGCCGCCGCTTTGTGCGGCCTCTCCGCCGGCCGGGAGAACGGGGCCCGGGCGGCGGCGGCCGGGGAAAGGAAGGAGGCGGCGGGGGGAGGACGGGAAACGGGGCCCGGGCGGCGGGGAAGGAGGCGGAGGGCGGCCGGGGCCCGAGCACCGGAACCGTACCGAGCACCGGGGGTCGTACCCGGGACGCGGAGGGCGGCCGGGCCCTGCAGCGGGGGGAACCGGGGCCGTGCGCCGGGACAGCGGCGATGCCGGCGGCCGCGCACCGGGAGCGGCGGGGAGAACGGGGCCGGGCACCGGGGATTGCGGCGGGGAAACGAGCGGCCGGGCACCGGGAGCGGCAGGAAAACGGGAGGAAGGGGGGGGGGGTTGGCGGCCGTGCACCGGGGGGAGCGGGCCGGGGAAGCGGGGCGGCCGCGCACCGGGAGCGGCGGCGGCAGAACCGCGGCGCCGAGCGGGGAAACGGGAGCGGGCACGGAGCACCGCGGGCCCGGGAAACCGGGGGCATGGGGAAAACAGGGAACCGTGCACCGGGGGTGATGCAACAACAACAAAAAAAATAAACCCGGTGCTGGGGTACCGGGAGGTACCGGGGGTGCCGCGGGGCCTGGCCGCGCTCTCACGCTCTGCTTTTTCTTTCCCGTGCTCCAGGAGCGGAGGATGAGCCGGCAGCCCCGGCCCCGAGCGCGGCCCACCGCCCGGCCCGGCCCGCCGCGGCGCTGAGGATCGCCGAGCAGCCGCCGGGCCCCCCCCGGACCCCCCCCGGGTGGGCTCCAGCCCCTGGCCCCGGCATGGACGGCCGCGACTTCGCGCCCCCGCCGCGGCTGCTGGCGGAGCGGGGTGGCCTCGGGCACCGGCACGGCACGGGGCGCGTCTCGGGCTCGGCGCACGGGGCCGTGCAGCCCCCCGGCCACTTCCAGCCCGCCAAGTTCTTCCCCGCGCCCATCTCCATGGCCACGCACTCAGGTCAGCGGCACCGGGCTGGGGGGCTTGAGGGGGGGTGGGGGGTTGCGTTCTGCATCGGGGGCTCGGGGTGGCGGCACGGGGGTCGCTTGCACGGTGGCATCTCCAGGGGACCCCCCCCGTTGTGCCGGCGCTGCTCTCCGCCGGGCCGAGGCAGCGCGCTCGGGGCGAACAACGGCGCCGTTATGCGCAGTAAAAAAAAAATAAAATAATAAAATAAAACCCGGTCCTGCACCCACATCGCGGGGGCAGGACGGTTTTGCAGCTCCCACCTTCCCGTTAACGGCTGCAGCTGGTGCCCGGTACCGGCGCGGGGCTCGGCACATCCTCGGTGCGGCCCCGCCGGCTGCTGCGGCTTTGTGTGCGGTGAGGAGCGCTCGGCCGCGGCCGTGCGGGGCTGCAGGGGGGGGCTGCAAAGCAGGGGGGGTCCCAGCGGGTTACGTGGAGCAGGGCCGGGTTCGGGGGGCATGGAGCTGGGTCCGGATCCGGTGCTCAGCTGATGCCGCCCGGGGCTTCGCGCTCCCCGCCGGCGTTTTTCTCTCCGTCGCACGGCGGCAGCGCCTTGATGAGCTGTGAATACTAATAAAATTATATCTGCTTTAATGGGATTACAATTAGTGCATGGATTAGGGCGGGGGGCACGGCCGGGCCACGACGGGTGCGAGGGGGGGTGCGGCTTGGGTTCCTGCGAGGAGATGGAAAACGGGGGGGACTGGGGTGTCGGGAGGCAGTGCAGGATTGGGCCTGCGGCCGGGGCGGTTTCGCTTTGTGCCGGCGGCCCCGGGGGGGGACAGCCCTGGGCTGGGTCCCCCCCCGGCTGCCATTAACCGGGAGGGGCTCCCCGGCGGGGACGGAGCCGCACGGGTTCCCGCAGCTCGGCGGCCCCTCGCGCCTGCCGCCGGGGTCTGGGCGACACATGGGAGCCCGAAAGCAAAGGAGGCTGTTAAAATAACATGGATCAGGCTAAAAATACCCCTGCAGAAACTCGCCTTTTTTTTTTTTTTTTTTTTTTTTAAAAAAAAAAAAAAAAAGAGAAGCCAAACCCAACAACAGAAAGAGCTAAAAATATTCTGGGCTTTGGCAGGGCCGCCGCAGCCGGAGACGTTCCCGGCGACCGCGCTCGGAGGCTCCCGCGCCTACGGGAACGGTGCTCGGGCAAACCCGAACGGGGCCAGCAGGACCCGGCGGCCGCGCCACGGGGCCGGGAGCCGTGCGGTGGTAATTACCGCCGATGATTGATAATTTTGATAATTACCCCGCCCAGCACCGGGAGCCAGCCCGCGGTTCGCCGGGCGGCGGCGGCGGGGCCGTACGGCACGCGGCCGCCCCGGGGCACGGCGCCGGTTTGGGGGGGGTAGGGGGGAGCCCCGGTCCCGCTCCCCAAATGGCTCCCGGCCGGACTACACCTCCCAGGAGCCTTTGCTGAGCGCTCGGGGCTTGGAAGTAGCCCTGAGAAAAAGGGAGATAAAAAATGTTTAGCTTTATTTTATTAAAGCCATAATTCAGGGCTGCGCAGTTATTACAAACAAATGCTTCGGTTTGCGTCTGGTTTTGGCACCGGGACCATGCAAATGACGGCGCGAGACGGCGCTGGGGGCCCGAGCGCGGAGGAGCCGCGGCCCTGCCCAACGCTGGGGGGCTCAGGGGGTCCCTGCCCCTCTGCCCAGGGGGTTTGGGGGAACGGGGTCCCCCTGCTCGGTGCTGAGCTCCAGGGGTGCCGCAGGGCAGGGAGTGGGGCCCCCGGCGTGACTGCGGTGCCCCCGGTGCCGCAGCGGGGGGGGTTTGCAGAGCCGGGGGGGGGGCAACACCCCCAGCATGCGGGCCGGAGGGTGGGAAACTCGGCCAAACAGGTTCTGCTGACTCCCGGCTTTACCCAGGGCCTCCATTTCTGCCCTTGTGACATTTTTATGGAGTAAAATATAGCTGAGAGCGTGCCGGGCTGTTTGTCACCGCACCGAGCCCTCGGTGCGCTGCGATGGCTCGCGGCACCGGGGGGCTCGCACGGGCACGGCGCTGTGCTACGAGCCCCGGGGTGCTGCCGGTGCTGCTCCTGTAACACACCGCGGCACGGTGCTGGTGTGTTACACGGTGCGGGTGAGCAGCCCGGCCATGGCACTGTGCCGCCCGGTGCTGGTGCACGGCCCCGGTGCCGCTGTGCAGCCCCGAGGCTGCTCCCCGCTGGCGGCCGCTCTCGGCGCGCAGCCGGGCTGGGCTCCCCGCAGCTGTCCTCCTCCCTCGGTGGATTAAATTCCAGGCCGAGCGCTGCATTTTTTCACCCCGGCGTTGCTGGGGCAGGGACGGGCCATAAAACAGGTGGGGCCTCGGGGGGGCTCGCGCTCGGCCTCGTGGCTTCCATCCCCGAGGCCGGGGGGGGGGAGAAACGCGGCGCTCCCCATCCAGCCCCGGCACTGGCGCTGCTGCACCTCGGCTGCCAGCTCGGTGCTCGTGCAGGATTTGATCTGGGCGAGGGGCTGGGAGGCGGCGGCGGCACGGCTGTGGTGCTCGGGCTCCTCCGTAGCTCGCCGGCCTCCCTGCAACGTGTGCCGAGTTTTTATTTTTTTTTTTTAAAAAAAAAGGGGGGAGAAAAAAAAAGTAGGTGTCAAAGTTAAAACAGATTTTGAGATTAACTTGTCTACTCCTTATTAGTGACACTTCTGCTGCAGATTACTGGGGGAGGGGGAGGCGGGAGGTAAGCGCACATGTGTCAGGGAGGAAAAAAAGCAGAATGCTGAGAAACCCAAATCTTGTGGAATTACAGCTGAGTGGTTTCATCTGTTCATTAGTTATTATTTGGAGCCGCGCGGAGCCGCGGCTGTGCGCGTGTGCCGGGGGAGGCAGATAGCCGCAGCACCGCCGCTCCGTGCCGCGATCGCCCCAGTGCAGGGGTGGGCGCCCAGCCCCTTCCCTCCTTTGTCCTCCTGCGCTCGGGGCTGCGACCCCCGGCCATGGGCTGGGGGTCCCGGGGGGGCTGGGGGTGTGCAGCTCTGGGGAGGGACACGTGGGCAGCGATGCCTCCGGGCTCCGCGGAGCTGTGGGGGCGAAGCACCGGTGTGCGTGGGGGTCTCGGGGCTGACCCCACCGGGAGGGGCTGGGGGGTGGACGGTGGTAAATGGGTTCGTGTGAGTTCCCTCCCCCCCCCGCTTCCCCCTTCGCTTCCCCGGCTTCCCAGCCCCGTCCCTGGCCCTGGAGCTGCCCCTGTGCAGCCGCTTCATCTCCCCGCGCAGGGGCCGGGCGCTGATGGCAGCGCTACGCGACAGCCGAGCTGGTAATTATAGCAGAAAATAAAAATAGCAGGATTTGGCTATTCAGTGACTTTGCAAAGATTCACACGGGCTTTGAACTGCGGGCCCCTCCCTCCCGCCCGCGATAGCGGGTAAATAAACACTCACCCAATAATCTCATTCTTGGAGTTCTTCTTTATCCGCTCCGTAAAACGAAACAGATGGGCACAGCGCAGCGCGCGCCTCCCTGCCCGGCCCCGCCGCGCGGCCGCACCGGCAGCGCCCGGCCCCCAACGGGGTCCCCACGGTGGGCACAGGGGTGTCCTGGTGCTGGGGGGGAGAGCCTGAGGGGCACAGCACCCCAGCCCCTCGGGGTTTGCTCCCTTCCCCTCCTGCTGTGTGCACGGGGACCCCCGTGCGTGCACGGGGCGAGGGCTGAAGGCGCTTTGAGGGTGCGGAGCTTTGCACGGGGCCGGGTGGGATGTGGGGGCCCCGTGGGGCTGCTGGGCGAGGGACCGGGACCCCGGGGTCCTCCCTGGCTGCTCCACAGCCCCGTCCTGTGCAGGGCTGGCGGCTGCTCCCAAAATGGCCTCTGGGCTGTGCAAGCTGCCTGTGCCGGGGGTGCGCAGCAGCCGTGCAAGCGGCGTGCCCGGAGCGGCGCGCACCAGCTGCTGGCCGTGCAAGAGCCCCCAGCAGCCGTGCAAGGGGCGCGCACCGAGCTGCCAGCACCGGGGCCACGCGAGCGGTGTGCGTGTGCTGTCCTTGCGAGCGGCGTGCCGCGGCCGTGTGAGCAGCGTGCACCCAGCAGCGTGCACCCAGCAGCGGGTTGCACACGCGGCCCCGCTGCAGCCCCGGCGAGCGAGCGCGCGGCGCGCAGCCCCTGCTCCGCTCCAGCCTCCCCTTCCCTCCGTCAAAAGCCCGACAGATTGCAAGTGGCACTTAGCACGGAGAGCCGAGCTTGTGATTACCCATCGGATAACATTTTAATTGTACTTCTGGCACTCTGTCAAGCTAATTTGAACTGCGTTTCAATATTACAGCATTTATTTAGTGCCATAACAATATGGATTAATCTTAAATTATAACACCGAGGAAATTATATTACACTTATTTCCTATTTGCCCAATATTTAAAGGGGCCACGTTGGGTTAAAAAGCGCGGTGCACCGAGGGGAGCGTGACACGAGGCATGCGGGGCCGGGGCCGGGAGGGAGCTGGGGGGGTCCGGCAGCCCCTGCGCCTCCCCCGAGGGGGTTCCCGAGGCCGGGGGCCGCATCCTGCACCGTGCCTGGGAGGAGCCGGGACCGGAGGTGGCACGTCCAGGGGAGCAGCTGGCGGACGCGGGGGGGGGGAGGTTATTAACGACCGCGGATGTCGTTATTGTGCTGGGCCGAGGATGTGGTCGCGCCCAAGCCCTGGGGTCCCCGGGCAGGGCTGGGGGTCTGGGGCTCTGCCGCGTCCTCGGCACCGTGTGCCGCTGTGCGCCCCGTGTGCCCCTGGCTGCTGCCAGCCCGCAGTGCCAGGAGGGTCCCCGGCAGCTCCGGCGGCTCCGCGTGCGGCCTCGGCCCCGCTAGGAATGTTCCAGCCCCGAAATAGCTGAGGCAGTAACTCTACCCCGCGCCCCGCGCACGTCCCGGCCGCCCGCCTCCCCGCTGCGTGGCCGCCCCTCCCGGGACAGCCCTGGGGACAGCCGTGGTGACGTGGGGACCTGTGCCTGGCCTGGGCCGCGTGCCCAGGCTGCAGCGGGGACCGCGGCATCCCCGGGGGGCCATCGCCCCTCTTCCCAGCCCCCGGCACTGGCTGCTCCGGGTCCCTGTTGTGCATCCCTGGGGAACCTGGTGCTTAAAAAGGGGCCCCCAAATCGCGGGGTGGCCCAGGGAGGGGGCATGCCAGGGGTTGGGAGCAGCGGGGCCGTGGGGCGCGGGAAGAGCCGGGACCTTCCCGGAGAGGGAGGGAGGCAGGGAGGGAGGCAGGGAGGGAGGATGCTGCGTGGGAGCGGGGCTGGGGACCCCCTCCCTTTCCCGGCAGCGCTGCCTTGGTCGGGCGCCCGTGGCCCCGCGCCTCGCTCCGGGCGGGCGCCCAGAACGCGGCTCGGCCCGAGCAGATGTGGCCGGAGCAGCGCTCCCGCGGCCCCGCTCGCCGCCGGGGGAAACTTTCCGTCTTCCCAGCACATTCCCATCTGCACCGGGCCCGGCGCGGGGGCGAACAGCAGCCCTTGGGGGGGCTCACGCCCTGCTCTGCCTGCAGCCCTCCCCCCGGGTCCCACCGGTGCCTGTCACTGCGGGTCATTGCTGAGACTTGGCGGGCTCAGCGCTGCTGTGACCCCAGTGGGTGGGTTTGGGGCTGGGGCTGCCCTGGTGAAAAGCCCCCGAGCTCCCCCCCCCCGATCCCGCCTTGGGCTTCCCGGCCCCCGCGGTTTGGCAGGGGATCAGAACAAAACGCAGCTCGCTTTGCTTTTAACCCCTTCCTCCGGCCGTGCGCCTCCCTTCCAGCCCCGTTTGGGGGAGTCCCGGGGTGCTGTGAGCGCCCACATCCACCCGCTCAGCCCCGCCGCCTCCTGTGCCTCAGTTTCCCTGCCAGCTTGGCTCAGGGGGAGCAGGACACGAGTGGCTGTGGGGTGGCCGGGCCGGCACAGTGCCCTCATGGCTGTGCCGGAGCTCCCAGCACAGGCACAAGCGATAACCGGCGGCAGAGCCCCGCGCTCCCCAAAACACGGCTGTGACCACAGCGAGTCCCCTCCGTGCTGGCTCCCGGCGGGGGGATTTTCTGCCCGGCCGTGCCGTGCTGGAGCCAGGAGCGGTGCCCAGCGGGGCTGAGTCACGGCGCTGGCCCCCGGGTGCAGGGAGCAGGGCCAGGGAGTTCCCAGGCGGGTGCCGCGGAGGGGCTGTGAGGGGCAGGATGGGACCCATGGCACTGCGCCCTCCCTGGTGCCGTTTCTCCATCGCCGCGTGCTCAGGGGCAAGCTGAGCTCTGCACGGCCTCAGGACCCCCCCCAAATCCTCTTCTGCTGGGGGGCTGCCTGCAGCCCGCAGCCCCTGCGGTGGGGAGAGCCGGGACCGTGGGAAGGGGGCACGGAGCCGAGCTGGGGCCGGAGCGTGCGAGCGGCCAGGGCGAGCGTGCGTGCGGGCGTGCGAGCGGGGTGGGAACGGTGCAGGGGCCAGCGCGCGCCTGGGGACCCGGCCGTGCCAGGGGGCGTGAGTCAGCGGCTGGGATGGGACGTGGGGGGAGAGGAGAGGAGAGGAGATGAGAGGAGAGGAGATGAGAGTGTGTGAGCGAGTGGCGCGGCGGCCCGGCTGCTGCCACGGGGCCGTGTGCGCGCGGGTTTTCATACAGCCCGTTGCTCAGCTTCCAGAAAAGGCTCCTGCTGGAAACCTTCCTGCCGAGCTCACGCCGCCCGGCCCCATTCCCGGCTCCACGGGGCTCCCCGTGCCGGGGTCCCCCTGCTCCATCCTCCTCCCGGCCGGTGCCCGGGGGCGATGCCGGGTCCTGTCCCACGCGCGGTGCCGGTTCCCAGGGCCGCAGGCAGGGTGCGACCGTGCCCCCAACCCACGCGGCCCCGGCCCGGGCTCAGCCCCCGGCCGGCCAGCGCAGGAAGGAGCGAGCTGCCTGAAACCACATCCCCGACACTCATCCCAGAGGCATCCCGGCGGGATTAACCGGGGAGCGTGGGCCGGCTTAGAGAGCAAAGCATCACTTCCTGCCCCGGCCGGGCGGCCGGCCAGCCCTGGGCTCTGCTGTGCCATGCTGAGCCGTGCCGTGCCGTGCCGCGGAGGGGACAGGCGGCCACGGTCCCCGCCAGCCCACGTCGGCAAACACATGCAGGCGGGGAGCGAGGCCAAGCGCAGAGGGGCGGCCGCGCTCCCCCCGCTCCCGCCTGGCCGCTGGCTACCGGCTGCGATGTTTCCACCATGATCTCACGGCTCGGCCCGCCCGGCCCTGCGGGGCGGGGGCGTCCCCGGCGGGGAGCTCCGTGCCCCCCCCCAGGTGCAGGGGAGGGCCGGGCGGGGATTGCCCCCCTGCCCTTTGCGTCGTGTGCCCTCCCTTGTGTTCTTCTCCTCCGTGCACACGCGTGCATGCACACACATTTGTGCACATGTGTGCACGGCACCCCCTGGCGCGCTGGCCCCCGCAGGGCGTTGCTCTGGGAAGCCGCTGCCCAGGTCACAGACGGCTGTCCCCATGTCCCCAGCCTCCTGCCACCGCCCCTGGGCACTGGCAGGGCTCCGGCTGCTGCAGCTGGCAGCTGCCCCTGCTGGGAGCAGGCTGGCCCGGCGTGCCCCGGCTGCATGGCATGGCACAGCATGGCACGGCACGGCACGGGCCCTGGGGGCGGCCGGCGTCCTGCAGCAGCTCAGAGCAGCCGTGCGGGGAGGCACACGCGTGTGCAAAGCCTCCCACGTGCTGGCACACGCGTGTCCTTGGGCCGTGCACGCGGGGTCAGGGAAGGACACAGGTGCTCCGACCCCGCGCGTCTCTGCTGCACCTTGCACACCCCAGCGTGTGTGCAGGAGGGGCTGGGGGGGCACGAGGGGCACGATCGCGTGAGGTGTGCCTGTACTCGAGTGTGCACGTGCCAGTGGTGTGTGTGCACAAGGTGTGTGTGCACAAAGGGATGCGCGTGCTCAGGAAG
Source organism: Oxyura jamaicensis (assembly GCF_011077185.1). Classification (NCBI taxonomy): domain Eukaryota; kingdom Metazoa; phylum Chordata; class Aves; order Anseriformes; family Anatidae; genus Oxyura; species Oxyura jamaicensis. Next base: position 11,711,417 of record NC_048910.1, on the reverse strand, counting down.
CGCGTGCACACCTAACACGTGTGCGCAGGGGATGTCGCGCTGTGCGTGGCCCCACTGCAGGTGTCTGTGCACAAGCGTGCAAGCGCGCGGCGAGCGAGCGTGCCGGCACGGCGGGGATGGGAGCGCGTGCGTGGTGGGGGCTGGGGGCTCCCCCTGACTCTCTCCTCTCGCCCCGCAGCAGGGAGCGGACTGATGGGGAGCGCGCCCGCCTCGTCCTTCATGGGGAGCTTCCTGAGCAGCAGCCTGGGCTCGGGGGCCCCCAGCCACCCCTCGGGCCCCGCTGCGTCCCCCCCGGAGCCGGCTTTCCGCGGGCCGCACTCCGGCACTTCCCAGATCTGGTTCTCGCACTCCCATGAAGGTGAGTGGGCGCCGGGGCAGGGCTGGGGGGGAGCCCCCTGGGGAGGGGTGGGTGTCACGGACACCCCCATGGCATCGGGGTGGCTGGGCTGCGGGGGGTGATGTCCATGGCACGCGGGTGGTCGTGGTGCATGGTGAGCTTCGGGGTGGCAGCGGGGTGGGCAGCACGACCCTCCCCCCCATCCCCAGCACAGGGGGGGCATCCAAAAGGACAATGCTCAGCCCGCTGCAAAAGGGGGTGTTGGGGGGGGCTGTGCAGGGCTGCAGCACCCAGCCGGGTCATGCTGCAGGGTGCGGGGTGTCCCCGGGATGCCCTGTTAACCAGACACCGCTTCTGCATCGCTCTGGGCTGAAGCGTGAGGGGGGGGCAGCCCCGGCAGTGCCCCCGCGGCACGCCGCTGCCGCCGTCCCCGTCCCCACCTGAGCGGGGGCTGACAGAGTTAAGGAGCGGGGCGGTGGTATTGGCGCGGGGCCCTGGCAGCCGGCCCAGCTGGTAGTTTGACCGGCTGCCAGTTGGCTCCCGGCGTGCCGGGGCCTGCGCGCCGCGCCGCGCCGGGGGGGGGGGGGGCCGGGGCCGGGCCCCACCGGGGGGGGGGGGGGGCGGGGGCCCGGCGCCCCCCGGGGGGGGGGCGGGGGGGGGGACACGGGGACAGGCAGGGGGGGAACGGGCAGCGCACGCGGCTCCGGCAGTGCAGCGCTCGCTGCTGACAGGACGGCTCGCACGGGTGTGCCGGCTGGGGAGCCGTGCGAGCGCTGTGCCGAGCCCCCCCGGCCCCTCTTGCCATTCATGGGGGTGCACCGGGGGGGCTCATGGCCCCGGTGTGGCGAGAGGAGGGCAGATACCGCATGGCCAGGAGGCGCGTGGCGCACACAACGCCTCTGCGTGGTGTGATGGGGTGAGCAAGCCACGCGGCCCCAGCCCCCTGACCACCATGTGCGCCTCCTCCCCCCCCAGCCCCGGGGTACCCCCGCTTCTCTGGGAGCCTGGCGTCCACCTTCCTGCCCATGAGCCACCTGGACCACCACGGCAACAGCAACGTCCTCTACAGCCAGCACCGCTTCTACGAGAGCCAGAAAGGCAGGTACCAGGGCCGGCACCGCGCCGGGTGCCCGTGGGGTGGGGGGGGGACACGTCCCCAGCACTCACGGGGGGCAGTGGGGAGGCTGCCGGGCACGGCGGCGCTGCTGGGGGCCTCAGTGCCCGTCCCCAGTGCCCGTCCCCGGCGGTGGGTCCCCGCCGCGAGGGGCTGGCGATGGAGCAGGTGCCGGGTCCCCGGGGATGGAGCGGGGTCGCGGGCACCCGGCCCAGCCGCCGCTGCTGTCGCTTTTCACAATATTGTGGCGGGCGCTTAATAGGGAACATTGTTTGGGTGGGAAATGGAGCTAATTAGGCCGTGCCTTCCCCCGCGCTCCTCCCCTCATTAGCGGGGAGCTGGCGCTTGGCACGGACGCGGCCCCGGGCGCCTCGAGCGCGCCTTTGTTCGGCGTGGGGCCGGGGGGCGGGGGGGTGCCGGGTGCACTGGGGTGGGGGCTGACCCGCTCACCCTCCCCTCCAGATAACTTCTACCTGCGCAACCTGCCCGCCCAGCCCGCCCTGCTCTCCGCCGGCCACGGCTTCCCCGGCATCGCCCGCGCCGCCCCCGGGCCCCCCGCCGGTTCCTGCAGCCGGGAGCGTGATGCCGGGCCCCTGCCCAAGACCCCCAAGGACTACGACCGCTTCCTGGTGGCCAAGGAGAAGGCGAGCAAGGCGGACGGCAAGGAGCGGCCGCCGGAGGACGACGCCAAGGAGAGGCACCGGGCGGTGCTGCCGGTGCCGCCCGAGGGGCACTGCAAGGAGGGGCTCCCCCCCCGGGCGGCGGGCGACGGCCGCCCCAAGCACCTCGCCTCCTGCCTGCTGGGCGCCAAGGGGCTGGAGGGCGAAGGCGGCCGTGCGGCACTGCCCAGCTGTGCCGGCAGCGCCCTGCCCCGCGCCGGCCGCTGCGCCAAGGAGCCGTGCCGCGGCGAGAGGGAGCCGGGAGCCCCCGAGGCTCCGCCGCCCTACGGCGAGTGCCTGGAGCGGCGGCAGATGCTGCACCACGCCGTCTCCTATGCCGTGCCCACCGGGCCGGCCCCGCTCGGTGCCGCCGCCGCCGCCGGCTCCTTCCCCTGCCTGCAGCTCCACGCCGGCCCTGACGTGCTGTGCCCGCTGCCGGACAAAGCCGGGAGGGAGCTGAAGCTGAGCGGGGCCACGTTCGTGCCTTCGGTGGGACACCTGGCGGACAAGAGCCGCTCCTTCCAGGTGGCGGCCGAGAGCTGCGGGCTGGAGCGCGCCGAGGGCAAGGAGCGGCACGGCGAGGTGGGCGCCGAGCCCCCGGCCGCCTACGGCGCCTCCTTCCACCACCACGCCAAGGCGGAGGGCAAGGCGGAGCGGCGGCTCGACTGGGGCGGCCCCGGCGCCCGGCTGAAGGGGCTGGAGTACCTGGGGGGTGGCGGGGCGGCCGAGGGGCCCCCCTTCGCCGGCCTCGGCCCCCCACCCAAGGGCGGCCTGGAGAAGGGCTATTTCGAGGTGCCGCCGGCCCCGGACTGCTCCCGCGCCCCGCACACCGACCCGCTGGGTGCCAAAGTGGGCCCGTCCTGCTGCACTTTAGAGAAGGGCCCCAAGGAGCCCCCCGGGCAGACCCCGCAGAAGGTGGCGCGGATCCGGCACCAGCAGCACGGCGGCCCCGAGGCGGAGCCGGCCGGCGGCGGCCCCGAGGGCAAGCGGAAGGCCCTGGAGCTGAACTCCCTGGGCTACAACGGGCCCCCCCTGCCCCCCTGGGGCGTGCAGGGCCAGGGCCCCCCCATGGCCATGGCGGAGGAGAGGAAGGGCTCCTACCTGGACCCCTTCGGCACGAGTCTGCAGCAGGCTGCATTGATGACTCAGGGCTCGGTGCTGAGCCAGGACATGCCGACCCCCCCGGACGAGGTCTCGGCCATGAAGAACCTTCTCAAGTACAGCAACCAAGCACTTATCGTGGGCCAGAAGGCTCCCTTCGTGGGGCTGGGCGGCATCAAGGGCAGCTGCGCCCACCAGGACGCCAAGTTCCCCCCGGGCAAGGGGCAGCCGGAGCTGGAGCGGCCGGATTGCGCCCGCAGCCGGGAGCACGAGCTGGGCCACGGCGAGGGCGAGGTGCGGCAGCCCCCCGTGGGCATCGCCGTGGCCGTGGCGCGGCAGAAGGACACGCTCAGCCGCCCCGAGCCCTCCTATGGCAGCGGCTCCAGCAGGCAGGGCCGGGCGGCCGCCGGCATCAAAGGTAAGGGCTGGGGGGCGGCGGGGGGCCTTGGGGTGCCGGCGGTGCCACGCTCACCGCGCCGTCCTCTCGCCCCGCGCAGCTGGCACGGCACGGCCCATGCACGTCATCGACCTGGAGGCAGAGGAGGAGCGGGGCCGGCTCTGCGAGGAGCGCCTGGGACTGCCGGGGCGAGAGCTCCTTCTCCAGTAAGTGCCGTGGTGGGGGGGTCGGGGGGGGACACGGTGGGGGGCCCCGTCCCCGTGCCGCTGCGTTGGGCACGTGGTGGTGCCGCACGCCGCGCCATGCCGCCCCTCTCTCCGCAGGGACAACAAGGAGCTGGTGGAGTTCGCGCGGATGCACCCCTCGGGGGGGTGCCCCGGAGACCTCACCCCCCACCTGATGATCGCGGGGGGCTCCTCGCTGCCGGCGGGCCAGCTCGGGGGGGACCCGGCCGCCCACGCGCACCCGGCGCACACGCACTGGCTGCCCCGCACCCGCAGCCCCTCCATCTGGATGGGGGGACACTCCTACGGTCGGTGCCGGCGGCGGGGGGGGGCTGCGGGAGCAAGGGGGGGCTGCCCCCCCTCCCCTCCCCGCCCCGGCGCTGACGGCCCCCCCACCCTGCCCCCCCACCCCCCCGCAGGCATCGGCCACCCCGCGCTGCACCAGAACCTGCCGCCCGCCTTCCCCGCCTCCATGCCCAGCACCATGCAGCCCGTCTTCCCCCTCTCCCAGGAGCCCCCCGCCCAGCTCGTCATCCTGCCCACCGAGCCCCCCACCCACGGCACCCCCCACACGCTGGGTGAGGTTTTGGGGGGGTGGGGGGGGGGCTGGCTGGGGGGCACCCACGGCTTGTTGTGCTGCTGGGGTGGGAAATGGGGGTCCCCAAAGGTGATGCTGAAGGGGTGTGTGGGGGGAGATGGGGTCCTGGGGGTGCTGGGGCACAGGGATGGGAGATGGGGGGTCCCCAAAGGTGATGCTGAGGGGTAGGGGGAGATGGGGGGGTCCCTACACGTGGTGCTGAGGGGGTGGGGGGGGAGATGGGGTCCTGGGGTTGCTGCTGGGGCACAAGGCTGGGAGGTGGGGGGGTCCCTACAGGTGATGCTGAGGGTGCAGGGGAGGGAGATGGGGTCCCTTTGGGTGCTGCTGGGCTGCAGGGCTGGGAAATGGGATCCTGAGGGTGCAGGGCAGGGGGACCACTGGGGGACCCCCACCACGGGCCCCCCGCTGACCCCCCTTGCTGCCGACAGCCGACGTGATGGACCAGGCGTCGCTGTGGCCCCCGATGTACCCGGGCCGGGGTCCCGGCGCCCACCTGCAGCACACGGGGCAGCTGCCCGTGTACTCGCGCTCGCAGTTCCTGCGGCAGCAGGAGCTCTACGCCCTGCAGCAGCAGCGGGCGGCACAGGCCCTCGAGATCCAGCGGCAGGCGCACGTCCAGGTGCCCGTGGGGCTGGGAATGAAGGGTGGGGGGGGCGTGGGGCTGGGCTGGGGCTGTGGTGCGAGATGATGCTGGGTGGGATGCGGGGCAGGGGGATATGGGGCTGGATGCAGGGCTGGGGGATGCGGGGCAGGGGGAGGGGGGCAGGGGGATGGGGGTCATTGGGATGCGGGGCAGGGGGATGGGGAGCAGTGGATTCTGGGGCTGGATGGGGGGCAGGGGGATGCGGGGCAGGGGCCGTGTTGTGCTGACGTGTACCAACCTTTGTGTCCCCCCCCCCCAGCGCAAGCCGGAGGAGCAGCCCCTGGAGCTGGAGGACGTGTGCCCCGAGAAGCCCCTCAAGCCCTCCCACAAAGCAGTTGCCTTAAACCCCCCGGCCAAGGGCATGTCCTCGGCAGCCCCCGGGCCCCCCAAGCTGTCCCCTTGCTGCCACTCCCCGGCCCTGCGGCACCCGGCCAAGTGCCCCGTGGCGCTCCCCGCGGCCCCCTGCACTTTACCCGTCTGCCCCGCCGCCAGCTCCGCCGTGGCCCCCCGCTCCCCGGCCGACAGCCCCGTCCCCGTCCAGAGCAAGGGCAGCGACGGCGAGGACAAGCGCGGGGAGGGACAGCCGCCTCGCGACTACCCCAAGTCCCTGGAGCCAGGTAGGGTCGCGGTGGCGAGGAGGAGGAGGAGGGTGGCTGTGGGGTGCCAGGGTCTCCCCGCTGAGCATCACCCCCTTCCCCGCAGACCTGCCCCCGGGCTACAGCTACCCCGCAGCCAGCATGGGCTTCTCGGAGGCGCACTCGGCCGAGCCGGCCGACCCCGACACGATGCACGCGGGCTCCCCGCCGGCCGAGCCCGAGCAGTCGCGGACCTTCAGCCCTGCCGAGGACGTGCTGAGGGAGCCCGGCCCCGTGCGGGAGCCGCCGGCCGGGGGGGCTGCAGCCGAGGGTCCCAGCGCGTTGCTGCACCGCCACCACCTCCTCCTCGCCCCGGGGCCGGCCCCGGCTGCGGTGGCCACCGAGGAGCCCTTTGGGGTGCGCCGGGAGGTGGCTCCGGCAGTGCTGGAGCAGAGCTCGGTGGAGCAGCAGCGCCCGGTGCCCGCCGTGGGGTCTTCACCGCTGGTCCCCCCCTGCGGCGAGGAGGAGGAGGAGGAGGAAGAAGAAGAGGAGGAGGAGGGTGACAGCGAAGGCTCAGGGCCGGAGGGCAGCTGTGACGAGGAGGAGGGCGATGGCCCCAGCCACGCACCCAGCGGGCGGCAGGGCTGCCCCGGCGGGCTGGAGGCGCTCATCGCTGCCGGCATCGACCTGGGGGAGCTGCCGGCGCTGGGGTCCCCCGAGGAGCCCCCCCCGGCCCCCCCCTCGCCCGCCCCCTGCGCCGCGGGGCTGCCCGGCATCGCGCTGCTCAGCGAGCTGGCCGACCTCGAGCTCCGCCAGCGCCGCTGCGACCTGGCCCTGGAAGGTGAGCAGCCCCTGCACCCCCAGCCCCGCGGTGCCTCCCGTCCCCTGCCCCGTGTGCCCCGGTTGTCACACCCCTTGGTGCCCTCGGGGGCGTGCGGTGCGTGCAACACAGAGGTCGTGCAGCGTGCGTGCAGCGGAGGGGCTGCACAATGCGTGCAGGGGCTGGGCCGGGCACTGCTCGTGTTGTGCAGCAGAGGGGGGGCTGTGTGCACGCTTGCAGCGCGCGCTTGCAGTGCAGCTCTGTGTGCATGGCACCGCAGGGCTCTGTGCACATTCACAGCGTGGGGTGGCAATGCAGGGGGCTGTGCAGGTTTCCAGTGGATATTCACGGTGCGGGGTCGTGTGCGTGCTTCCGCGGCAGCGCTGCGTGCACATTTGCACCACGTCTTTGCAATGCAGAGCCGGGTGCACATAACGCGCCGCGCGCTTGCAGCGCAGGACTGAGCACGTTTGTGCCGGATATTTGCGATGCGGAGCTGTGCATGTTCGTGACACGTGCAGTGCAGGGCTGCATGCATGTGGATGTACCGGTGCATTGCAGAGCCGTGCACGTTCGCACCCTGTATTTGCAGCGCGGGGCTGCGCGCACGCACGCACTGTAGGTCTGCAGCGCGGGGCTGTGTGCGTGTGCAGCGCGGTGCCCGGCTGCAGGGCCCTGCTCGCAGCCCGGGGCCGTCTCCGGGGCTCTGCTCCAGCGCTGGCTCCAGGCAGGCGCCGGGATTCCCTCCCGGCTCGGCTTCCCCAGGGAATCCCGGGGGCCCCGGCAGGGAAGGCCCTGGCGCCTCCCCAGCGCTGCCGCGGGCGAGCGCAGGGCCCCGCGTGCTCGCTGCTGCCGCCGGCCGAGCCCCGCTGTGTGCGGCGGTGCCATGGGGGGGCCGTGGGGCCTCGTTCCCCGGGGAGCCCCCGCTCCCCCCGCCACAGCCCCCGCGGATAGGGCGGCCGGATGGGGCGCGTCACCGCGTCCCTCCCTGCCCCGGCCTTGGCTCTGCGCCCCGATGAGTTCATCGCTGGCCGCCGCGGCCCTGCGGCACCCTGGGGACACCGGGCGTGCCACGCACGCAGCACCCTGTGTGCTGTTCCTGCACCCCGCAGGCACCCCGTGTGTGCTGCCCCATCTCGTGCAGCACCCCACCCGCGACCCCACTGACACCTTTTCACCCCAAATGACCTCGGGGTCCCCTGTCCCACCCAGGGGTGCTGCTCACGTGTGCATGTGCAGGGCTGTGGCACGGGAGCACCGGGGCTTGGGGGTGGCACAGGGGTCCCGGCGCGTCCCCGCTGACCTCCGGTCCCGGCAGGGGAGGACGAGGACCTGCTGGCCTTCAACCTGCAGAACCTGGCCACGGTGGCGGCTGCCTGGTCGCTGGTGGAGGCGGCCAGCCGGGAGGGCAGCCCCCCGGCGCTCAGCCCCCTGCCCGCCTCGCCGCCGCCCCGCGCCCGCGTGCCCCGCCGCAAGTACACCTGGACGCCCAAAACCAAGGCCGTGAGTGTCCCCTTGTCCCCGTGCCACCCTGGCCAGCAGGATTGAGCTGTGCCCGGTGCAAGTGGCCCGTTCCCATCCCCAGGTGTGCCCCCTGAAGGCGGCCATCGAGCAGCTCAACACGCAGGAGGTGGAGGTGCGGATGCGGCTGGCCGAGCTGCAGCGGCGCTACAAGGAGAAGCAGCGCGAGCTGGTGAAGCTGCAGAGGCGGCACGACCACGAGTACGTCCCCGTCCTGCTGGGGGGCAGGCAGCCGGGCTGGGGGGGGCTGCGGGTCGGGTCGGTGGTGGCGGTAAGGGGGGAGGGTCACCGATGCAATGAGTTTGGGGCCGTGCTCAGCCCTCGGTCTCAGGCTGCCCCCGGTCTTGCCGCGGCTGCAGGCGCGACGAGAGCTCGCGGAGCCCGGCACGGCGCGGGCCGGGGCGGCCGAGGAAGCGCAAGCACTCCAGCACGTTGGGCAGGGCCGAGAGCCGCAAGGTCAAGTGAGTGACCGGGGGGCGCGCGCCCGCCCGTCCCCACGCCGGGGAGGGGCAGGGGGGCGGGTTGGGGGTGTCGGGGTTGTCCCGGCCTCTCCCCGGCGCTGCGGCGGCGGCTGCGGGGGCTCCGTCCTGGGGCCGCCCCCCCTGCCCGGCCGCGGGAGCAGCGTTGCATAAAAGCCTCTTTATCCGCGCTGTATAAAGTCATTGGTCACGCTGCAGTGGTGTTCATTGCTGCTGGCGCTTTATTATTATCCATTAGCCGCCCGGCGCAGTCGTTTTCACACTCACGGGCCCTGTATAATTGTCCTTCTCTGCTACAAATTGCCTCTCCCGACAGGCCCATTTGCATAAATCCTCCGAGCTAGTCCAAACACGATTGGAGTGTGTGTGCGCGCGCGGCATCAGGCCCGATGATTTGGTAATAATAGTTAAATCTGCACTAAATGGTTCCTTCAATTAAGACAGAGAGAGGAAAAAAAAAAAAAATTAATCTCTAGGTTTTATGTCACAAAACATTAGTGAGCGAGTGAAGGTTACAGGGAAAAAAAATAAAATAAAAGAGAGGGGAGCCGGGGGGGAGCGGGGGGCGGCCGGCGGCGAGCAGGAGCAGCCCCGCGCCGTGCCCATGCCGCGCTCCCCGCAGGGCGGTGAAGAGCAGCCTGTCCCTGCTGTGCGCCGGGCTGCGTGCCGAGCCCCAGCCCAAGAAGAAGCGGAGCAAGCTGGCCCAGGAGGCGTACGGAGGCATCAAGGGACCCCCGTCGGTGAGTGCTGCCCCCCCGGGTGGCTGGGTGCTGGCAGGGGGGGGGCGGCTCCTCGCCGAGCCTCGCCGTGCCCCCCAGGACAAGGTGCGGTGCAAGAAGAGCGGCTCGCAGAGCAAGCTGTCCTGCAAGGTGGCCCACAAGGTGTCGCAGCTGAAGCAGAAGGTGAAGAGCAAGGGGCTGCCCGCCGGCATCAGCCCCTTCCGACGGAAAGACCCCAACCCCGGGGGCCGCATCCAGAAGAAGCTGTCCCGCGCCAAGAGCTCCAAGGGCGCCGCCGCCAAGTACCAGCCGCAGGACCCCGACCCCTGCGAGCCGCCCGGCTTCAAAGGCAAGGCTGGCACGGGGCTGGGGGCTGCACGGCGTGCTGGGGGGGGTAGGAGAGCGGGGGGGGGGCTGCGGCACCGGGGGGCTGCAGCGATGGGAGGATGCTGCAATGGGGGGCTGCAATGGGGATTGCAGTGGGGGGGGCTGCAGCAATGGGGAGATGCTGCACGGGGGCTGCACAAACAGCTCAGGAGCAACTTGTGCCTGGGGGGGGGGCTGGGGTCACTCAGCTGTGCCCCCCCCTCCCTTGCAGATGAGCACGATGAGGACTCGGACAGCGAGGACGGTGACGACGAGCCGGGCTTGGCCCTGCTGCCCTCGGTGCCCGTGGCCGTGCTGGGACCCTCGCCGTCCTCCGTGGTGAAGATGGAGGCCAACGAGAAGGCGAAGAAGAAGAAGGAAAGGCAGGGGCTGCTCGGTAAGGGGCTCCCCCCGAGGGAGGGGTGGCGGTGGGCGCCGCCCTGGCACAAATTCTGGGGGCTGCTCCGTGTGCCCGCGGGGCTCTGAGCCCCCCGTCCCCCACCCCGCAGGTCCCTGCCGCCTCGGCAGCCCCGAGGGCGAGGTGAAGATCAAGCGGCGGCCGGTGAAGCCGGGAGCCGGCAAGCTGGAGAAGGTGCCGGCGCGGAGGAAGGCGGGCGCCTGCGAGGACGGCGGCAAGAAGAAGCTGAAGGCAAAGCCCAAGGAGAGCCTCAGGGCGCCGGCACCGAGCGGCCCCAGCGCCCCGGCCCCCACCAACAGCCTCTTCGGGGGCGCTGACCCCCGGCACTTCGGGGCGCGGGACGACGGCGCCCGCCTGGCCAGCGAGCGGCTCAAGAAGGCGACGCGCAAGAGCAAAGTGCTGCAGTCGGCCCTGAGGGTGAGTGGGGGCTGGGGGGCCCTGGGGGGGGGCGTGGGGTGCGGGGGTTTGGGGTGCTGGGGGGGTCGGGGATGCCAAAGGGACCCTGGGGTGCAGGGGATGGGTGAGGGGGTTGCAAAGGCTGCGGGTGCTGGTGGGGCTGGGGGGTGCTGAGGGGACCGGGGGGCTGGGGATGTTGTAGGACTGGGGGGGCTGGGGGCTGAGCCCCCCAAAATGGGTCCGAGCCCCCTCTCCTCACACCGCAGCGGAAGAACGGGGCACTCTCGCTCGCCCTCTCACCTCGGAGCGCCAAGACCATCCTGAGCAAGGGCAAGAAGCTGGCCAAGGTGAAGAGCAAAGTGGCCACCAAGCAGGTGAGCGGCCGAGCCCCCCCCGGCGTGTCCCCCCTCCCACCTGAACCCCCCTCCCTGAGCTCCCTGTCCCGCAGTGCAAGGGCCGGGCGGTCAGCAAGCTGCTGGAGAGCTTCACGGTGGAGGACGACTTCGACTTCGACGACAACAGCAGCTTCTCGGAGGAGGAGGAGGACGGGGGGGGCTGCGCGGGCGGGCGCCGCTCCCCCCTGCCCCACACGTGCGCCATCCAGAAGGAGGACCTGCGGGACGGGCTGCACATCCTCATCCCCAAGGAGGACAGCCTGCTCTACGCCGGCAGCGTCCGCACCATCCAGCCCCCCGACATGTGAGCGGGGCCGGGGGGCGCGGGGCGGGGGGCGCTGGGGGGCACGGGGCAGGTGCTGAGCCCCTCCTGTCCCTGCAGCTACAGCATCATCATCGAGGGCGAGCGGGGGAACCGGCAGCGCATCTACTCGCAGGAGCAGCTGCTGCAGGAGGCGGTGAGCGGGCGGTGGGGATGGGGTGGGGTGGGGATGGGGACAGGGTGGAATGGGACGGGGTGGGACTGGGACGTGGATAGGGACGGGGTGGGATTGGGACATGGATGGGGACAGGATGGGGATGGGGATGGGGATAGGGACGGGGTGGGGATGGGGATAGGGACAGGGAGTAGAGTAGGGTAGAGTAGAGTAGGGCAGGGTAGGGTAGGGTAGGGTAGGGTAGGGTAGGGTAGGGTAGGGTAGGGTAGGGTAGGGTAGGGTAGGGTAGGGTAGGGTAGGGTAG
>NC_048910.1:11697132-11699904 GCF_011077185.1 Oxyura jamaicensis | reverse complement strand
AGGGTAGGGTAGGGTAGGGTAGGGTAGGGTAGGGTAGGGTAGGGTAGAGTAGAATAATCCCATTGGAAGGCACCTTCAAGGATCATCTTGTCCAAGATGTTTTCATGCAACCAAAAGTTAAAGGGAGGGGGACGGGGACAAGGATGGCGATGGGGACAGGGACAATGATGGAGATGGGGATGAGGACAAGGAGAGGACGGGGCCCAGCACGGCGCTTCTCCACAGGTCCTGGACGTGCGGCCACAGTCGAGGCGCAGCCTGCCGCCCGGCACCCGCGTCTGCGCCTACTGGAGCCAGAAGTCGCGGTGCCTCTACCCAGGGAACGTGGTGCGAGGTGAGGGGCGGCGGGGGCGGCGGCGGGGGGGCTGCGGGCGCCCGGCCCTGCCCCAGCCCCACACCCTGCCCGTGCCGCAGGCTCCTCCAGCGACGAGGAGGAGGACGACCCCGAGGCCGTGATGGTGGAGTTCGACGACGGGGACACGGGGCACATCGCCGTGTCCAACATCCGCCTGCTGCCGCCCGACTTCAAGATCCAGTGTGAGTGGGGCGGGGATGGGGGTGGCGGGGGGGAGCCGGGGGTGGTGGTGATGGCGCTGACCCCCCCCGGTTCTGCCTGCAGGCACGGAGCCGTCCCCGGCGCTGCTGGTCTCCAGCTCGTGCCGGCGGACGAAGCGGTCGTGCGGCGACGTGCCCCCAGCCGGCGAGCTGCCCCCCAGCCTCTGCACGGACCGGCACGACGGCCCCGAGACCCCCAAGAACTCAGGCAAGAAGGCGTCCGGCAAGGAGAAAAGTGGTACGTGGGGGGGTGGTGAGACGCTGCCCCCAGGGAGGTGGCACTGGCAGCACTGGTGTGAGGGGTGGGGGGACGCGGGGAGGGACACGGGGAAGGATTTGGGGAAGGATGGAAGGAAGGAAGTGGGGAAGGGAGCAGGGAAGGATGCGGGGGTGCAGGCACGGGGCTGGACAGTGGGGTGCCAGGGCTGGTAGGATGCAGGGAGAGGACACAGAGGAAGGGTGCAAGGATGCAGGAACAGGATAGCAGGAGGCAGGGAGGTGGGCAAGGAGAGGGGATGCAGGGAGGCAGGCGTGGGGAGGAGATGCAGGGATGCAGGCAGGGAGAGGGATGCAGGGAGGATGCAGGGACACAGGCACGGGGAGGGCATGAAGGCGGGCAGCAGGGTCAGCATGCTCCTGGGCTCCAGCGGTCCTCCTCGGACCCCAGCCTGACCCCTGTCTCCCCCCCAGGCAAAGCCGTGGAGGTGCTGTCGGGCGGGAAGGCGCCGGTGCTGAGCGACCCGTTTGTGGGGCGGCGCGGCGGGCCGCTGCTCAGCTGGTCGGCGGTGGCGCAGACGAAGCGGAAGGCGGCGAGCAAGGGCACGGCCGTGCTGCAGAACCTCTTCCAGGTCAACGGCAGCGCCAAGAAGCTGCGGGCCAAAGACGCGCTCTTCCCCGTGCACCACCACGTCGCCGCGCCCGTCTTCGGCAACGGCTTCGGGGCCGACTCCTTCAGCCGCATCGCCAGCTCCTACGCGTCCTTCGGGGCCGGGGCTGGGCTGGTGCTGCCGGCTGCCCAGAAACTCCTGCGCTCCAAGAAGGCCGAGCGGCTGGAGGCAGAAGTGGGCAAAGGCGGCCGGAGAAAGGCAGGCAGTGAGTACCTGGTCAAGCTGGACCACGAAGGGGTGACGTCCCCCAAGAACAAGAACTGCAAGGCCCTGCTGCTGGGTGAGAAGGACTTTGGGGCCAAGCTGGAGCGGCCCCTGGCCAGCCACGGCTATGCCCACGCAGCCCTGGCGGGCAAGGATAGGAAGGGGCGGGCGCCCGTGCACCAGCTGCCCATGGGGCTGGCGCTGCGGAAGTACTCGGGCCAGGCCGAGTTCACCCTGAACTGCGACAGCGACTGCCACAGCTCCTACTCGGACATGGACGAGGACGAGGAGGCGGGCGGGCTGGGCGCCGACGTGCCCTCGCGCTTTATGACCCGCCTCTCGGTTTCCTCCTCTTCCTCGGGCTCTTCCACCTCCTCCAGCTCCGGCTCCATCTCCACGTCCAGCCTCTGCTCCTCCGACAACGAGGACTCCTCCTACAGCTCCGAGGACGAGGACTCCACGCTGCTGCTCCAGACCTGCCTCTCGCACCCGGTGCCGGCGCTGCTGGCGCAGCCGGAGGCCCTGCGCTCCAAGAGCAGCGCGCCGCAGCGCTGCTTCCTCACCAAGGCCGCCGCCGCCGGCCCCAAGGCCAAGCTCAAGCGCAAGGAGGCCCTCAGCTTCTCCAAAGCCAAAGAGTTCTCCCGGAGGCAGCGCCTGCCCTCGGTGGAAAACCGGCCAAAGATCTCCGCCTTCCTGCCCGCGCGCCAGCTCTGGCGGTGGTCCGGGAACCCCACGCAGGTACCTGCGAGGCCGGGGGGGCCGGGCAGGGGGCACAGAGCGTGGGGAGGGATCCGGGGAGTGTGGGGTATGAGGCAGGATCCATGGGTGCAGGGAAGGGTGCTTGGCGCATGGTGCAGGTGGCAGGACACAAGGCTTGGGTACTTGCACCCATGTAAGGTGCACGGTTGCACGGAGCAAGGTGTGCACGGGTCACAGTCCTTGGGTGCACGGGGCAGGGTGCCACAGGGTGCCGCGTGCTTGGCACTGGCCGTGGGGCCCGGGGGTCATCACACCACCCCTGACCCCGCTCTCCCTCCCCACAGCGGCGGGGCATGAAGGGGAAGGCGCGGAAGCTGTTCTACAAGGCCATCGTGCGGGGCAAGGAGACGCTGCGCATTGGGGACTG
>NC_048910.1:11622092-11642132 GCF_011077185.1 Oxyura jamaicensis | reverse complement strand
CCCCCCCCCCCCAGAGCTGCAGCCACATCTGCCCACACCCAGCATCTGGAGACCCCGGCTAAGCCCCTGCTCCTCGCTCATCCCCTTGGACCACGGCACGGCCAGGCTGTGCTGGGGGATGGAGCTCCTCACGCCCTCATCCCCATCCTCCTCCAGACGCTCTGGATCCGGCCCCTGTCCTCGAGTCCCCTCTCTGGCCCAGGAACACCCCCAGCCGCGGCGGCACGGTGCCAGCGCCCGGCAGCCTGAGGCAGAGGGGCAGATGGGCTGAGCCCCCCTGCTCAGCCGGAGCCCCTCTTCCCCTCCCCGGCCCTCCTGCCTCACCACACGCCCCCACGGCCCCCCTGCAGCCCCTGTCCCTCCGACAGCATCCCTCCTGCTGCCGGGTGTCCTCCGCCAGCGCTGGCACGAGCGTGAATGGCGCGGCCGCCTCGCCGGGTTTGCGCCTGGCTCAGCAGCTTCGCACCGGCGCTGCAAAACCACGGGTGCCGGCGCTAATCCCATCAGCCCGGAGCCGCTCGATGACCGGGAGCTGGCTCATGTGCGGCTCCAGCCCGAGCAGTCACACGCTGAAGGTCACCGCATCGCGCGGCAGCAGCCCGGGGAGGGGGTGACCCTCGATGCTCCCCCAAAACGAAGGTGCTGACGTCCCGCAGGGGTCCTGCTGCGCCCGGGGGAACCTTGTGTAGAGGTCCTGGGGAGCGGCGTGGAGGAGCTGAGCTATGGGGCCAGGGAGGCTCCTGCCTGTGCCTGGTGTGGCAGCCGCCCTCTGCCTCCATGGGGAGCCCCACGGGGGCTCACAGGGGGTGCTGTGCCCATGTCCGTGGCCTCTGTCCCCTGCTCTGTCCCACGTGGGGGCTCCAGGCCCTGCTCCCCACCCCAGGGGGTTCACTGGGGCCACAAACTAAAGTGGGGTTTGCTCGGGGACCAGGAGATGTTCCCACGCAGAGCGGTGCCCACCTCCCGCGGTGCCCAGCTGCTGCAGGGAGAAGGGCGATGGCCCCGTCCCGTCCCCATATCCCCATCGCCCTGTCCCGCATACAGCACAAGGGCTGGGGGGACAAATGCCACCCCAACCCCATTCCAAAACCCCGCCAAGAGCCATCGGGGCCGGGCGAGGGGCCAGCGGAGGCCGTCCCCGGGCAGCCGCGCAGCGCACGCAGCGCCTTGGCTGCAAAGGCTGGGAAAAGGGCAGGCAGTTCCTGCCGGATGCCATGGTGATGGGAGGGCGAGGGCCGCATGAATACCCATGAGCAGGGGGAGCGGGGAGCCCGCTCTGCGCGGTGCCCTGAATGCAAAGACCCCGCACAAAGGGCTGCGGCCGTGCACGGGGCCATCGCTGTGCGGCGGGGCCGTGGGCGAGCGGTGCCGGCCCCGCACCGTGCCCCGGGGCTCACCGGGGCACCCCGGCACAACTCCCTGGGGGATGCAGGACCCGGGGGGGGGTGGTGGTGGTGTCAGGGTGGGATGGATTGGGGCTGGGAGCCGTTCCCGTGGTAACGGCGGGTCCCAGTTTCCACCAATCGATGTGGCGGCGCGGGCTGGGAGGGCTGGGAGGGCTCGTGGCCTACATAAGCCCCCGGCGGGCACCGCGCGCCCGCGCCGCGCCGAGCCGCCGGCAGATGCACTTGCGAAGCCATGGTGAGGCTGACGGGCACACGGCCCGCGGCCGCCCGCGGCTGGGGCTACAGTGCCACGGCCTTCCTCCTCCTCCTCCTCACCGTGCAAGCCGGTAAGGGTGGTCGCAGCGGGGGGAAGGCGTGGAGGGGTCCTGGGGTCCCAGCCCCGCTGTCCTCGCCGTGTGCCGGGGTGGGGTTGGACGTGGTGTGGGTGTCTGGTGATGGTCGTGGGAAGCTGGGCACGGCTCTCCGGCAGCCGTGGTGTCACGGGGAGGGCTGGATGTGGCTCCTGGACGCGCCCCGTGGTGCCTGGACGTGCCCCGTGGTGCCAGGGCAGGCTCAGTGCCGCGGGCAGTGGTCAGGCACCGCGGGGCGAGGGGCTGCGATCGCCTCCCTGATCCCCGCTCAGCCGGGTTTAAGCCGGCGCTGGGATGGGTAATCTGCGGGATCGCCGGCCGGCAAGGAGCAGATTTGAGAGACGGAGCCAAATTCCCCGAGGGAAAGATGCTCCAGGAGGGAAGGTGGAAGACGTGCCAGGCGTGCGGGAGGGAGAGGAGCCGGAGGAAGGCTCCCCATGCCCGCAGGAGCTGCAAGCCCACCGCTGTGCATTCCCAGCCCCTCTTCCTGCTGGTGGGGGCTCACAGCACCAGCAGGGAGGCAGTGACCGTGCCAGGAGCGGGTACAGCACCGTGTCTGCCTGCCCAGCAGCACCCACCCGCAGCACTGCCGGGGCCGTCGGCACCCCCAGCCTGCCTGGAGCTCAGGGAGCCCCCAAAGCCACCAGCCCTCCTGTGCCCCCTGTGCCAGCCCGCCCAGGATGCTGGGGGTCTGGGGCAGTGCCCAGGGCAGGCTCTGCTTGTGCTGGGGACAGGACGGGGACCGGCAGCCCGGGCTGGGAGCCAGCCCTGCCCGGCACCGGGCCATTTCCCAGCACGGCCCAGCCTGGGACACGGTGGTCCCAGCCCTGCTGCTGCGGAAAGGCAGCTTGTTGGCTCCCAAAGACACCACTGTCCCCACGTCCCCTCGCCCTCCCCACACCCCCTTGGCACCGGCCAGCCTTTTGGCACGGGGAGGAGCGGAGGGAGGACGTGCACAAAGCGAGGCTTCCCCAGCCCCCCGTTAACCACGCATCGCCCCGCAGCTGGGCTCGGCTCCCCCACATCCCGCTCAGCTCTGCCCCAGCTCCCCGTGCCCGGCGCTGTGACTGTCCCATCTCCCCGCAGCCCAGAGAGCCGACCTCGGCGGCGACGCCACGGCTGCCACCATCAACCACTCGCTGACGCTGCTGCAGCGGCTGCAGGAGCTGCTGCAGAACGGCAACAGCAGCGACTCGGTGCTGCGGGTGCGCACGGCCGCCTCCGACGAGGCCAAGGTCTTCCACACCCACCAGCTGCTGCTCAGCCTCCAGAGCGAGGTCTTTGAGGGCCTCCTGCGCAACCAGAGCGTCGTCACCCTGCACGAGCCCCCCGAGACCGCCGCGCTCTTCGAGAAGTTCATCAGGTGCGCGGGGAACCCCGCGGGATGGGGATGCCCAGGGGGATGCAGCCGAGGAGGGAGGTGTTCCCCTGGGGACAACGGGGACTTGGTGGGATGGGGATGCCCGGAGGGATGCAGCTGAGGAGGTGGCGATGCTCCCTTGGGACCCACAGGGACCTCACGGGATGGGGACAGCAGGAGGGGTGCAGCCGAGTGGGGACGATGCCACTGGGGACCGTGGGGACCCTGCAGGGTGGGGATGCTGCAGCCAAGGAGGGACGGTGATCCCTGGGGACCTGCTGGAGCCCGGGGCTGCGCAGCGGGGTGGGAAGGGGGTCAAGGGACAGCGGTGTCACCGCGCCACGCTCCGCCCCAGGTACCTGTACTGCGGGGGGGTCTCCATCCTGCTGCACCAAGCCATCCCCATGCACCAGCTGGCCAGCAAGTACCGGGTGTGGGGGCTGCAGCGCGGCGTGGCCGACTACATGAAGAGCCACCTGGCCAGCGAGTCGAGCCAGGGCCACGTGGTGGGCTGGTACCACTACGCCGTGCGCGTCGGGGACGCGGCGCTGCAGGAGAGCTGCCTCCAGTTCCTGGCCTGGAACCTGTCGGCCGTGCTGGGCAGCGCCGAGTGGGCTTCGGTCAGCGTGGAGCTGCTGCTGCTGCTGCTGGAGCGCTCCGACCTGGTGCTGCACAGCGAGCTGGAGCTCTACACCGCCGTGGAGAGCTGGCTGAGCCGGCGGCAGCCCGAGGACGCGGTGGCCGAGCGGGTGCTGCGCGCCATCCGCTACCCCATGATCGCGCCCAGCCAGCTGTTCCGGCTGCAGGCGCAGTCGGCGGTGCTGGCGCGGCACCACGGCGCGGTGCAGGACCTGCTCTTCCAGGCCTTCCAGTTCCACGCCGCCTCCCCCCTGCACTTCGCCAAGTACTTCGACGTCAACTGCAGCATGTTCCTGCCCCGCAACTACCTCGCGCCCAGCTGGGGCTCCCAGTGGGTCATCAACAACCCGGCGCGGGACGACCGCAGCACCAGCTTCCAGACCCAGCTGGGGCCCAGCAGCCACGACGCCGGCAAGAGGCTGACGTGGAACGCGCTCTTCTCGCCGCGCTGGCTGCCCGTCAGCCTGCGCCCCGTCTACTCGGACTCGGTGTCGGGCGCCGTCCAGGCGGCGCGCATCGAGGACGGCCGCCCGCGCCTCGTCGTCACCCCGGCCATGAGCAGCCCCGACTTCGCCGGCGTCAGCTTCCAGAAGACGGTGCTGGTGGGCGTGCGGCAGCAGGGCCGCGTCTTGGTCAAGCACGCCTACAGCTTCCACCAGAGCTCGGACGAGGCGGCCGACTTCCTCGCCCACGCCGACCTGCAGAAGCGCACCTCCGAGTACCTCATCGACAACTCCCTGCACCTGCACATCATCATCAAGCCCGTCTACCACTCCCTCATCAAGGCCAAGAAGTAGCGGGGACGAGCCCTGCCCCGCTGATGCCAGACTGGGTGCGCGGGGCTCTGCCTCTCCAGCCCCCCCCCCCCCTTTTGTAGGTAGACAGAGGTCCCCCGGGGCTGTGCCCCCCGCTGCACACCCCTGCCCGGCTGTCCCTGTGCCACCCCATGTCCCCGTCACCGTCCCTGGGTGCCTGCGGGGAGCTGGGGATGGGGAGCTCTGGAAACACGCAGCCGGGGGGCTCAGCCTGTGCTGGGCTCACAAACCCAAGGGGCACCAGGGTGGGGACAGGGACAGCCCTCGTAGTGCCACCCCGCAGGCCCTGCGGCCGCAGCTCGGAGCGTGGCAGGGCAGGGGGCTCCCAGCTGCCTCCCCTGGCAGAGGACACTTGTGGGGTGCAGCCCCCGCTCGCAGCCAGCAGCTGCCTCACCCCTGCCCGGGCGCCCCTTACCCCTTCCTAATAAAAGCAGAAAACAAGCACGGGGATTGCGGGGACATCTTTGGGGCGTCCTCCAGCCCTGTGGACGGGCGGCCGCAGGGACAGGTCGGCTGTCACACCATCCCAGGCTCAGCACGTCTCATCTGATGCCGCCCAGCAGGACCCAAACCCAGCCCGATGCCCACCTCCAGTGGTCCCCGGCAGTGCTGGGCGGCCGGCTGCCTCCCATGCCAGGACCGCTGCGTGCCCCCGGGGTGCTCAGGTCCCTGCTTCGGCAGAGGTTTGGCATGGGGAGAGCGGCGTGGCTGGCCCCAGCAGGGGCTGTGCCAGGGGCTGGTGCTGGCAGCTCAGCCCCCTGCCGTGGCCCGGGGCTGGTCACTGGGCTCAGCACCGGCAGCTCCGTGCACCCTTTGCCGGAGGCCCCGGTGCCGCTCGCCACGACGCAGCCGAGCCGCGGGTGCTGGCCCTTCCTGCTGCTGGTGGGGACAGGCAGGGACGGGTCCCCAGCGCCTGGGGGAAGGATGGTGCTTCAGCTGCAGCCCCGGGGCTGCCCCCCTGAGGGGGGGCTGCGTGGTGGGTGCAGGAGGGGGACGTGGCTCACCTGGCCGCTGGCTCTGCGGGGGCCTGGCGTAGCGCTGCTCCCGGGGGTGGTTGGCACGCAGGACGTCATCAGGGGCTCATGTGGGGTCTCACAGCTCCACGACCTGTTGGGACTCGTGTTTCAGAGCCCAAACGACGTCGCCTGGGGGCTGTTGAGGGGCTGGGCAATGCAGCCCCTGCACAAAACACCCTGCCCCGACACCGCCTGCATCTCCCACGGGGCCACGGCCTGCACTGAGCCCGGCTCTGCGGCCGGCTGCCCCGGGTGCAGGACGCAGGGCTTGGGCTGCAGCTCCCCATCCCAGCTCTCCTGGCCGTGCACCCCACACCGCCCACCAAAAACACGCTCCCAGGGGCTCCCCATGTGCCTGCAGGGCTGGGGCACGGAGCCCTGGGGGCACCCCGGTGCGGGGACGCTGTCCCCAACGGGTCTGAGCCCTCCTGGGACTCGGTGCCATCCCCTCTGCTTTGCTGCTGCCCGCTCCGTGCTGGGGAGCAGAAGGTGCAGGGCCGGTCCCGGTGCTGGCGGCGCGGGGCCCTTTGTGCTCCTCAATGTCCCTTTGTCCCCGGGCTGGGGCTCAGAGCCAGCTTTGTGCGCGGTGCCGAGGGGCACAAAGGCACCTCTGTGAGCGCAGCGCCCAAGGTGCCCGCTGCCTGCGCACCTCGAGCCGGTTCTTGATGCTGGCACTCCACATCCCTCCATGTCCCCTGCTGCCCAGCCCGGCTCAGCTCCCTCCCCGGCCCCTTGGCTGTCCCCCTGCCCCAGTTGGTCCCCTGGGGCTGTGCCCTACACAGCACGGCCACCACTGGGGACACGGCGGTGTGGGCAGCTCCAGTCCCACTCCGTGCCCTCTCCTGGCTGCACCGGTGGCCCAGCAGCATCGCTGGGGTGCCAAGAGCTGGGGGACAACTCACTGTCCTGTACAGGGCACAGACAGTGGAAGCACCTTTCCACCTCTCGCCGTTGGTACAATTAGTGCTGGCCCTTAACGAGGTGCTTGGCCGAGCTGGTGCCCGGCTCTCTCCACGCAGGGAGGTCCCCAAGGGGCTGCGTGGGGGCCGGGACACTGCACAATGGGGCAGCAGCGGTGCTCCGCTGGGGTCTGGGGACCACAAACCATGGCCCCACACATTCAGGGTGGCTCTGACAGCCCGGGCCTGCTCCCCAGGCCTGGAGCAGAGCTTTGGAAGGGTCCAGCCCCGTAGCAGGGATGCTGTCCCCCCCGGCAGCCCCATCTCCTGCCACCAGCTGTGCCGTGGGGCGAGCACAGCGGGCAGCTCATTAATAATTGACCGGTGGATAAGCCGCCAGCTCGGCGGCTCCGTGATAGCAGCCGGGCTGTGTTTACCCAGCGCTGATAACCCCGGCCCCCGGCACCGCAGGCGGCTCTCGTGAGGAGGGGGTGAAGCAGCTGGCGGGGCCAGAGGGGCTTGGTCTGCACCGGGACCCCGCTGCCGCTGTGGGATGTCCTGCTCCTCGGGCTTGGGGATGCACCACAGGGCACCCCGCTGCTGCTCCATCACGGAGGGCTTTGCTCCGTAGCCTGGCCCGAGGAGGGGAGGTGGAAGGGAGAAAGGACGCCACCTTCCCACCCTCTGCTCAGCCCGGCCGTGACAAAACAGGAAGCGTGACGTGGGAAGCTGCTGTTTATTCACGCTACAGGAAAAAAATATCAGGAGGGCAAAGGGCCGAGGAGCATCTGTGAACAGCTCCACGGTTTCTGTGCGATCCACCGGTCCTGGCTCCGCTACTCCTCCTGTGGGGAGAGCAGGCGGGGGGGTCCGGGGGCTGCCCCACGGAGGCAGAGACCCCCAGGAGCCCCGCCTGGCGTGAAGCTGCAGGGAGCTCACCTTGGGAGCATCCTTTTCCTCGTCCTCTTCCTCATACTTGGGCAGCTCGCTCTCCTCGCCCTGCGCCACGGCCTCCTCTTCCGCGTGCTTTTTATCCTGAAAGGCAGAGGCTGACCAGGTCCCCTGCCCAGCTCCGCCACTCCCCGCCCCACAGCACCAGGCAGCCAGGCAGGGCCGGGGGTGCTCCCCCAGGGATTTCAGAGCCCCCTGCAGCTGCCGGGCTGTGCTGCTCCCAGTACCTTGTCGTGTAGGTGCTGGGCCTCTGCCCGCGCCCTCCTCTGCAGCTCCGCTTCAATAACCTCAAAGAACTCCTTCTGGGCTCGCTCGAGTGCCTCTTGGGGACTCTCCTCCAGAATCTCCTCCGCCTCTGCACCCAGACCTTCCGACCTGGCGCGCTCCTTCAGCCGCATCTCCCGGTGCCGGGCCTCCAGGATTTTCTCCCGCTTCGTCTCCCGCTCGAACATCTGGGGCAGACAGAGGGGGACTGGGGGGGCGCAGGGGGACACGGCTGGCCCCGGTGCTTTGCAAGCAGGGCAGGGCTCAAGGGCAGCACCGGCCGCGCAGGCAGCCACACGCTGGCAGCACCGAGGGCTCTGCTGTGTGCGCATCCAGCTGCTCTACCCGGCACGGCGGCTCGCAACCCGCGGCGTACGTACGGCGTTGGCCAGGTTCTTCTCATTCCTCTGCAGGGTGCAGAGCCCGGAGGAGATTTCCAGCAGGGTGACGGTGCCCAGTTTCGAGCCGCAGCCCACGATGCACCCGTTGTCCTGCAAGCGCAGGCTGGAGAGGGGCTCGTCGCAGACCTGGGGAAGGAGCACGGGCGGATGTCAGCGCTTAGCCCTTACCTGGTGCCTCGAGGCAGGAAGAGCTGGCTGAGTGAAACCCACGTGCTTCCCAGGAACAGGAGCCTGCGTGCAAAATGTTGGGCTCCAAAGCTCGTGGGGGGCAGCTGCTGCTTGATGGAGCACACCCAGAGCCCTGCGTGCCCCCCGTCCCTCACCCCCTCCCCGTGGGCCATGCCCACTCCGTGCCCCACGGCGGTGCCCGGGGTGAGGGAAGAGGATCCGTGGGGACCGACCTTCAGGCTGAGGGAGGGGTCGTTCTGCTTGAAGAGGAAGTCCCAGACGTCCAGGGTCCCGTCCATCTTGGTCGTGAAGAAGACGGCCGGCCTCACGGTGCTCCAGCACCCGGCCGTCAGGTAGGAGAGGTGGTACCTGATGGGGACCCCGTGCTGCTGGGTGCCACGGGACGGGCTCACGGCCCCGACTCCCCTGGTCCCAGCAGTGCTGCTGTGCACGGAGCCTCCCGCACATGATTTTAGCCCGGGCTGTCTCTGTTCCAGCACCCTCAGCCACCTCTGGCTCAGTGCCACCACCTCCACCTGGGCACAGACCCCAGACGCGCTCTTCCACAAAGCAGGAGGATTTTTTACAGCACAGACGCACGCACGCTGCCACCTACTTGGTCCACATGATCGGCGACTCCTTGGTCTCCTCTGACCAGATCCGAGCAGTCCAGTCGCCAACCGTCAGGAAGATTTTGGGGTACAAAGGGTTCCTGGTCAGGGCGTAGACGGGCCCGTGGTGGCCGCTGTAGGTGCCGGCGATTTTTTCGGGGGGTGTCTTGGCCTTGCGGTTGCAGGTGATGACGATGCCCTGCTCTGTGCCCACCATGAACTTGGTGGGCTGAGGGTGGGAGCAGCTGTCAGCGGGCTGGGGACCCGGGACCCCGCTCTTCGGGGGACAGTCGGGCAGTGAAAGGCTCTGCTGCCCGAGCAGGGGAGCCAGCTGCAGACAGCGACAGAGCCCTGGGACCCAGCGTGATCCGGGGGCTTTAGAGACCGACCAGCTGCCAGCAAGGCCCCTGGGAGCACTCCCAGAGGTGGGGGAGAATCTGCAGCAAGCTGCAGCACCGTGCTCCAGGGCTCCCGCTGTGCATCGGACTCTTGTGCTGCTCTCCTGGGACCTGGCACTGCCCACCCTGCTCAGGTTGGCTCACGCTCCTGCCACGTTGGGATGATTTGTGTACGGGGAGGATGAGTGGCAAGGCCAGGGGAATCTCACCATGGTGGGCTCAAACTCCAGCGTGATGGCACCCAGAGCGTTCTCCAGCAGCCCCTGGCGCGTGATGTCCAAGACCAGCATCTCGGTGGGCTCGGAGAGCTTGCGGATGTCCCACCACAGCACCTGCAGGGGACAGGCACCGGGAGAGGTGCTGCGGGGCAGGGGCTGATCCTGCTCGGCCGTGGGTGCTGTGGGAGCCAAGGAGCTGCTGTGTGTGTGAGTGCCCGGCCCTGTCCCTGCCCCTGCCCTGTACCTGCCCATCGGTGGAGGCCGAGAAGCACTCGGTGCCCGTTTTGGACTGCAGCCAGATCGCACCATACACGGGGTCCCTGTGGCTGGCCTCCACGGTGGACACCTCCACGGGCAGCCCCCCTTTCCTGGTGTCCCAGTAAGCTGGGAAAGAAAAAAAAGCTGTCAAGATTTGCACCAGCTGCTTTGCCTGGCTCCCTGGAACCATACAAGCCCCCCCCCCCCCCCAGGCTGGGACCCTGCTGCTGCGATCGCTCCCAGGGGCGCCCACTCCGAGGGGAAGCACGATCTGCACTTTCTGAAATGCCAAGCCAGGCAGCAGCAACGTATTAAATAGCCGCAGCATTTCTTCGGTGATCATCTCCGTGGCAGATGCACTCCAACCCCAGAGGCACTTAATCCTCCCAGCTCCCCCCCCCCACCCCCCCGGCTCTGCACAAGGGGTTGCAGCAGGACCAGACGTGGTCTGAGCAGCGCCCCAAAGAGCAGCTCTTCTGCTCCGTGCTGCTCAGAACCTCCCCGTGTGACCTGCCCCTGGCTGCGCTCCCCTCCTGCGTGCCCTCAGGGCAGTGGCTAACGAAGGCAGGTCCCCGGGGACCGCAGCAGACATCCATCCCTCTCTCTGCCTCTGACAGGCGGCAGAGGACAGGTCAGGGTGCAGGACTGGGCAGCTGGGCCGTGGTGGCAGCGAGCCCCGCGCGCTCCCCCTCGCTCATTTTTAATTAGGCAATGGGATGTGACAGCGTGCGCTGCGCTGGGCCAGCGCCACACGCCTGGGGAGGCCGGGGAGAAATCCCCTCCCCTCCGTCACCTGCGGAGCGCGCGGTAACAGCCCCGTGATGCATGCCCTGTCAGGTCTGATTGCTGCTGCAAATGGCAAGGAAAACATCAAAATGAGAGCAATTAAATCAAAGGGCTCTCGTGGCCAAGCAAATAACAGAGCCATAAAATGCAGCTGGCAAGCAGGGGGGCTCTTTTCCAGGCACATGAAACAGCAGCACGGGAACAGTGATCGGAGTGACGGCAGCTCTTCTGGGCTTTTGCCACACAAAGATACGGGGCAGAAGGTGACACGTGGTGGCCTGATCCTGCCGAGCTGCGGCTGCCCTGAGTGCCTGCGCACCCCTGCACTGTCCCCAGTCACGCACCAGCCCCTCTGGAGCTTCCTGGGTAGATCCCCCAACAAATTGTGTCCCCCTGGGCTCTCTGCCCTGGCCTCCCTTCCATTCCACACGCTGCTCGGGTCAGCACGTGCCTGTCTGTGCACGCCGAGCCCCAGGGCTTCGAGCCATCCTCGAGGTACTCCCGGCTGCGGGGTTACTGCCATGATGTCATTTGTGACGTGGCGGTGCTGGAGCCAGGCTCTTGCTGAATTAAAACGAAGCCGGAGCCTCACGGCCACGGCCTCACACACAGCCCTTCCCCCTCACCCATCTGCCCGTTGTAGCAGCCTCCCACCAGGATGTGCGCGTCCTTGGGGTTGTACTCCAGGCTCACGAGAGGGGACGACGGCTTCAGGACCAGCTCCGGCTTGTTGGGGTTCTCTGCCGAGAGGGAACGAGTAAAGAGCAGAGCTCAAAGACAGCCCAGAGGTACAGCACCCCACCCCCAAACCAGCCTCTCGGCGCCACACGCCAGGGCAGAGAAGTGACCTGTCCTCGCCCACCAGCCTAAGGACAGGACCCTGGTATGCTGACCCCCCCCCTTTTTTGCATTTTTCACTCCAAAACACAACAAGTTTGAAAGATTCTTTGACAGAACGGGACAATTCTCAGCCTGGGCTTGTGCTGCCTCTTCCTTTCTTAATCAAGCCCAGGCAAACCACAGAAACACAAGAACCACATAAGAGACGTGTGGCTCAGCTGCCTGTTGTGGTGGCGGGTGCTGGAGCTCATCAAGTCATGTAGTGGGATTTTAGCGGTTATTTTCCACCTGTCGGCCAGCTTTCAGGTCCCATTTCTGCCCTTCTTTACATTGATCTGTGGGCTAAACAGAAACCGAACCCCTGTTCCTCCCCCTCCAGAGGGTCGTGAGGCTTCGGTACATCCGTGAGATGCTTTGAAGGCACAAAGTGCTTCCGCAGCAGCACCATTACCAACTGGTGAGTTCTCTCATTCCCTCACCGAGATCCCAGATGTACGAGTCCAAGCTCATGTCTTCCGTGTTTTGCTGGAACTCCAGGCTGGAATAAGCCACCGCCAGCTTCTTGCATCTGTCAGGGTGCCAGGAGAGATGTGCGGCTGTCCTCTTCGTGGTGTTTGGATCCCTTTGTGGTAACAGGACATCAAAAAAAGATGTTAGTTTGTTAACAGTTTCAGCATGCCCTGGGAATGCTGTCTCCCAAAGGAAGCTGTGGGAATCACAATTAAAACAAGCTACAGCTCTCGAGCATTGAGTGCAGGAAACGATTCTCCTGGGGGCTGGGTGGGGGAAGAAGAGTTGATGATTTAATAAAGTCTTTCCAGTTATACATTTCTAAGAATCCAATTACGTTACTGGACCTGACTTCTAGAAATGACCTAGCAGCCCCTGACATTTAAAAACGATCTTTGAGGCACTAAAAAAATAATAATAAAAAAGGTTCCTGTCTAAAGGGCTGTTAGAGGCTGCTCAGAGCCTCATCCATCCCTGGACTGTGGCATCTGTCTCCAAAGTGCCTGAGCAGCTCTCCCCATCCATAAACCGATCCTAATGCCGCTGGATTCCCCCCGCCTTCCCTCCAGGGCAGTTTAACAGAGGGCTCAGCTCACGCAGCCGCCCGCCGTGGGGCTGCAGAGCCCGGCAAGCGCCTTGGCCCAGCACAGCCAGCGGCACTACCTGATGACATTGATGGTTTTCGCAGAGGGGGGCTCGTCCTCCACCTCTGCCTCCTCCTCCTCGCCGAAGTACTCCTCGTAGATGTCGACGGCGTTGTTCTGCCTGACGCAGTGCTCCATCAGCTGCGGGCAAAGCACCATTGAGGCTGTGCCGCCACCCCGGGGGCAGCGGGCGGCCACAGGGGGACTGGGGGATGGTCAGGGCCTCACGGCGCCGAGATGCACGATGGTGTTGATGTAGTTCTCCTCCTTCTCCACCTTCTTCCGAAAGCGGGCCGTCTGCTCCAGCTCCTGGGGGTTGATGTCTTTGGGCCAGCCGCCCTCCACGTGGTTCACGCCGCGGGTTTCCACCTCCACCCGCTCCGTGTTGACCTGTGGGGAGAGGAAGAGAGTGGGGATGGGGTGACGGAGGTACGAAGGGACGGAGGTACGAGGCGATGGAGGAACGAGGTGATGGTGGTATGAGGTGATGGTGGTATGAGGTGATGGAGGAATGAGGTGATGGAGGAACGAGGAGATGGAGGAATGAGGTGATGGAGGAATGAGGTGATGGAGGAACAAGGAGATGGAGGAACGAGGAGATGGAGGAACGAGGAGATGGAGGAACGAGGTGATGGAGGAACGAGGAGATGGAGGAACGAGGAGATGGAGGAACGAGGTGATGGAGGAACGAGGAGATGGAGGAATGAGGAGATGGAGGAACGAGGAGATGGAGGAATGAGGCGATGGAGGAACGAGGAGATGGAGGAACGAAGAGACGGAGGAACGAGGAGATGGAGGTATGAAGTGATGGAGGAACGAGGCGATGGAGGAACGAGGCAATGGAGGAACGAGGAGATGGAGGAACGAGGAGATGGAGGAATGAGGAGATGGAGGAACAGGGTGATGGAGGAACGAAGAGATGGAGGAACGAGGAGATGGAGGAACGAGGAGTTGGAGGAATGAGGAGATGGAGGAACGAGGTGTCCCCCCTCCCGGCCACGCACCTCGTGCTCCGACATGTCGCAGCCGTGCTGCACCGGGGCGTCCACGGGGCTGCGCAGCACGAAGGCCTCGGCCAGGCTGGGGTCGGGCTGGATGTCCACGCACACCTCGGCCGGCCGGTCGGAGAAGCAGCAGGGCCGCCCGAAGTCGCTGCGGCGCCTCGTGTAGACGTGGACGATCTCCATGGCCCGGCTCAGCCTGGTACGGCCCAGTACGGCTCGGTACGGCTCGGTACAGCCCGGTACGGCTCGGTACAGCCCGGTACAGCCCGGTACGGCCCGGTACAGCCCGGTACAGCCCGGCCTGGCCCGGTACGGCTCGGTACGGCCCGGCCTGGCCCGGTCCGCGTCCGCCGCCGCCTGGCAACGGCAGCCCGCGGGTCACGTGCCGCTGCCGCCATCTTGGGAAGGGCAAAGCGGGGGGGGGGTGTCCTCTGCCCGCCGCCATCTTGGGAGGGTAGAGCGTGGTTAATGAGGCTTGGTGATTAGCACGTAGCAGCAGCTTCCTAAGGGAAAGCAGCTTCCTGATCTGTGTAAGGGTGGAACTAACTGGGCCAGGAAGCGGTGCCTGCAGCCCTGCTGGTCCCTACGTGGAGCAGGGGGATGCTGCCAATGTCTCCTTGGCAGGGGGGCAGCCATGGCCTCGTCCCTGCTGGCACCCGGCCCCGGCCCTCTCCTGGTCCCGGTGCTGCTGGAGGTGCCAGGGACGGCTGCAGCTCCTGGGTCAGATGTGACAGAGCCGTGCCTGGTGGCCTCAGCACATCCTGCAGGGCCCCGTGCAGGAGACGAGGTCGTGCAGGTGGCATCAGGGGGACCCTGCGTCCCCAGGGCCCGCCGAGCGCTCAGCGTGTCCCCAGGTGTGCCAAGGCCAGCTCCGAGAGGAGAACGGCCACAGAAACAGCACGAGCTGCGAGCCAACACACTGCCCAGGTTTAACAGAGCGCTGGGCACCGTTAGTCCCATCAACCACGGTGCCTGTCCCACCGAGGGCACCTCCGTGCACCCCTCTGTCACCCCCCCGTCACCGGAGCTGACACCAGTGCCGACGGCAGAGATGCAGCCACAAGATTTGAGCCCAATTAAAAACTGCCTCAGCTGTGAAGAAGAAATGCACGGCCCCGTATCTGCAGCAAGCTGCTTGTCCCAACCCATCCGGTCCCCGGGGCGGGCGCAGTGACCTGACTGGGGACATCGGTGGGACGGGGACAGACGCGTGTCAGCTCTGAGAAAGAAAAAAGATGAGTTTAGTACAAGTGTTTATTGTCTTTCCCCCTCAAGGGCACATACAAATCAGGCAGGACTCCCGCTCCTCCTAGCAGGAGTCCTCAGGAGGTTAGTTCACATGCGTTGAAAAACAGCTCTGCTACCAGTACCGTTACATCAAAACATCAAAAGCAAAAATAAAAATAAAAATAAAACGGGAAGTTCCAACAGCACGTAATGCTAGTCACACGTAACACGGGCAGGCGACGTTAGGGGATAAGAGGATATGTACAAGTTATCTTAAAAAGACACAGTGAGTCACTGCCATCAAGTAATAACCCAGCAGGGCTCTGCTTGCCCCGCGGACAGCCCTGGCTGCGGTGCTGCCAGCTCAGCGTAAAGCAGAGCAGGGAACAGGGAAGGACGGACGACCAACGCCAGCAGCACAGGGGTCCGGAGGTTCCTGGGGCAGCCCACGCCAAAATGAGCAGCCACAAAGGAGCTGGTTCAGCTCACGCTGGTTCTCCCCTGGCTCCGTCCCAAGAGCTGTGCCCTTGCTGAGCCCGAAGCCCTGGCAATGCCAGGCAGGACAGCAGGGACACGTCCTTCCCTCTTGGCACAGCCAGCCGTGGGGCCGAATCCTGCTCCGGGGATGCCTGAGTAGTCCCTAAACCTCTCCAGGGGGTTTGTGGTTACCCCAGAGCCATCCTGCAGGAAAGAGGGGAGCCTGCCCCGGGGGAGCAGAACTGCCAGGAAGAGCCCACAGCAGAACTGCCAGGAAGAGCCCCTCCGTGCGCCGTGTGCCGCAGTAAAACCAGGCTGGAGCAGAGGCAGCGAGCTGCGCCGCACCTCTGCCCTGCGGGGAACTCGTAAAACCCAGACACAAAGCAAAGGAAAAACAGCGAGGCCAAAACATCCCCTTCCTACACCCCCGTACCCAGGGCCGGGGGGCAGCACGGGGACGCGGGGAAGGCGCTGGGATCACTAGTGGTCGGGTCTGCATTGCTACGGGGGTGGGAAGGAGCCGTCGGCCGGGACCCCGTGCACGGGGCAGGCAGCCCACGGCCCCGGTGTTTGCCCTCCAGAAAAAGGAAGCCAGACGTGGCCCCCGTCCGTGGCATGAAAACCCCGAGCTGGCACGGGTGGGAAGAGGGAGGAGGCGGTGGGCACGATCCATCCCCAGCTCTGGCGGCGCAGCAGCAGCCCCGCTGCCGGCCGGAGACCTGCTGTTAGTGCCGGGAAGCGTCCCGTAAGGCAGGCAGGAAGACGTGAGAGCCAGCAGAAGCTGCCGAGGGAGGAGAGCGGGGTGTGAGGGGCTCCGGCGGCCACGGCTCGTCCGCCTCTCCCGGGGGGCTGCCCCGGACCCGCGCCGCGGGGAGCCGGGGGTCTTTGGTTTCCATCACGGGAGCGCCGGGGGCTTCTTCTCCTCCCACGAGCTGCTCGGGGCCAGCACGCTAGGCTGGGAACTCGGTGTTGAAGGGCCTGACGTGCTCATCGGTGACGGACAGGTAGGTGGCTCGCATGCTCGGGGAGTACTGCGGGGAGAGGGCACGCAGTTAGCACGGCCTGAGCCCCCCTCCCCGGCCCCCAGCCGCAGCCCACCCAGCCCCACATCACCGGCGGGCTCGGAGAAAGCCCGAGGACGGAGAGGGAAGGTTGATTCCCATTTGTATTAATCCCCAATTAATTTGCTGTGCTCATGGCCGGGGGGGGGGGACAGGCTGGGTCTCGCCAACCTCTTCCCCCAGCTGGAATTTTGGTAAGACCCCCACAGAAACCCTCCAGCCCCTGCCCTGCCCGCGGCGCACAATGACATTTCTCCAGCACTGGGCCCCAGGGAGGGGCGTCCCCGGGCAGGCATTAAGGAAGATTATTTCAAGTTAGTTATTTTGGACCGCCAACGTCCTTCCTCAGGGATCTGAATCCCGGTTAAATTAGACCATTCAGGGCAGGGAGAAGCGCTCAAATTAATCCCCACATCCATTCCCCCCCCTGGGAACGGCCCTGCCAGATGCGAGGTCTGCGCCATCGGATTAGAGCCTCCCGCAGGGGCAAAAAATTGTCCCTGGCAGGGGGGAGCACGGGGACCTCGAGCAGCCCCCGAGCCACGTCCCCGGCACCGCCCTGGTGCCACCACCGTGCCCGCGAGGGACGAGGTGGCACGGAGAGGAGTGAGTGCCTCGGGTGCGGGCATCGAAGCAGATTAAATGCTGTCAGAACGGGAGGGAGGAGAACAACACCAAGAAGGGAAGGGGATGGTGGAGGCGGGGAGCATTTCCAGCCCCTGGGCACAGGGGAGCTGCAAAGCAAATGTCTCCAGGGCCTGGGGACAAAACGCAGCCCCCCGGGGGCAAAACGCAGCCCCCTCGCTGCCCCCAGCAGCGAAGCAGCCCCAGCAGAAGGGTGGCGAGGACGGGAACCCAGCTGCTGCCCCGGGGACCACGAGGGGGAACGAAGCGACTGGACTTACTCTTGACGGGCAACTTAGCTCCCAAATAATTGATGCGAAACAAAACAAAAGAAACAAACAAACAAAAAAATGAAGCAGGTGTTATAACAGACAGGGCGGGTTAAACGAACGGCGGGGAAACCTAAACGTGCACGGACTAGTGCAGAGTGTCCTTTAAAATCTGGGAATAAATAAAAAAAAAATAAAGCAGACAGCGAGGGAAGGCTATTTTGGTCTCCTCCGAGCACGTGGTGGGTAACCTCTCCCTGCAGCCCCCCCGGGATGGTGAGGAACTGGGCCGGCAGGGCGGGCAGGAGAGATTCGCTCCCAGATCCCGCACGTCCCCTGCGTGGGCAGGAGGGGAGGGGGCGCAGCTCACCCGGCCCCCTCCCCAAAACACAGCCCCGCAGGGATGCTGGCTGCTTTCGTCTGCCACAGGGGGGCTCCTGGGCACTTGGCCACCCCCCCCACCGCCCCCTCACAAGAAGGATTTGGCCTCGGCCGCCCGCCGTACCGTGGGGGGGGGAGAGCCCCTGCCGATCAGGGGCACGTTCTCGTAGCGGGGGTTCCCACCGAAGAGCACGGCTTGGTTCCTGCAGGAGGGGGGGGGGGAAACCCCACGGGGGGGGGCGGGGGGAGCCCCGGGGGAAGGGGGGGGCCTCGGTCTCACATGTACTCGGAGACGGGGGCGTTGGAGATGGTCTGGGCGGGGGGGTGCAGGCTGCTCTGGCTGCCCAGGCTGCTGCTGTAGCTGCAGAAGCTGCGGAGCTGCCCCCGCGCCGGGTGGTGGGCGGCGATGCGGCGCGCCTGCGGGTTGAAGGGGTCTTCCTCGTCCATGTCGTCGTAGTCCCGGTCCCTGCAAGGCGAGGACACCGAGATGAACCCTCCGGGAAGGGGGGGGGGGGTGGGGGGCACTTGGGGAGGGGGGCTCGCCGGGCTCACCTGCCCGCAAAGTGCTTCCAGGCGCGCGGCGTGGCACAGATGATGGTGGAGAAGGAGGCGGCCACCAGCAGGGAGAAGAGGACGAGGTAGAGCAGCCCTTCCACCCCGTCGTAGCAGATGCCGATGAGGGCGTCCAGGTAGTCCTGCAGCGGGAGACACGGCGGGGCTGGGGGCTTGGGGGGGGGGGGAGCCCTGGGAGCTGCACGCGCCCGTCGCGGCCCCCTCCTCACCTTGTGCAGACCCCGGCAGTCCAGCATGGCCGTGAGCTGGTGCAGGCCGGTCTCCGAGGCGTTGAGGAGCTGCTGGACCCCCAGGAGGTCTTTCTGCAAGGAACGGGGAGGGGGTGAGAACAGTGCTGGGAGCAGGGGGAGAGCCCTGGGGGCACGGGACACCCCCCCCCCACACACCTCACCCCATACCTCAGCCGTGGGGAAGAGGGGCAGCGCGAACTGTATCAGGCCCTGGGTCTGGATCTGCATGGTGGTGAGCGAGCGCTGGAAGACGGTGAGAGCCTGCGAGGGGCAGCAGGGCCACCGTCAGAGCCCCCCGCCCAGCCGCCCCCCCCTTTCCGAGGGGCTCTGCTCCCCCCGTACCTGCTGGAAGGGGTTGCTCAGGCTCTGCTCGCAGTACAGGTAGTAGTGAACCACCTCTGCAAAGCAAACGGAGACATCAGCCTGAGCCCCCCGGGGGGGGGCTGAGAGCAGCGTGGCGGGGGGGGCGCAGCGCGGAGCACGGCCCCCCTTGAGACCCCAGGAACGTTGTGGGGAGCACTGGGGTGCCCCGTGGCCGGTCCTTACCCGCGCTGATCTCGCTCTCCGTCTGGTTCATGATGAACTTGTCCGGGGCCACGCAGAAGTCGCTGGTGCCCTGCGGGGACGAGACGGAGCATGGTGGGGGCCGGGTGGGCGCTGGGCTGCCTCCCCCCCCCCCCCCATGGTGCCCACTCACCACCGCCGCCGCCGTGTCCAGGGCCACGGAGGCCCAGCTGAGGACGAGGGTCAGGAGCCCGCAGCACAGCATCCTGCGGGGAGAGGGGGGTGAGCACCGCGGCACGGCACCGTGGGGGGCACCCAGAGCCCGGCCCCGGGGCACTCACGCAGTGAGGAGGCAGCGGGAGCGCTTGGCCAGCCCCAGGCAGGCCAGCAGGCAGATGGTGAGGACGAGGATGAAGAAGAGGAGGTAGGCCAGCCACCTGGGCGCAGAGGAAGGGCACCATCAGCTCGTGCACCCTCCCCAGCCCCGGGGAAGGAGGTGCTCGGGCTCACCGGTAGTACTCCACGTAGGCGGCGCGGGCGGCCAGGGCGGTGAGGTCGGCGCTGACCCCGCGCCACACGGGCAGCCCCGAGAGCTGCAGCACGACGCCGCCGGCCAGCTGCTGCAGGAACTTGAGGGTCTGCAGGTAGTCGGCCCGCGGGGCCAGCGCCTCGCTCAGCCGCCCCAGGTGCTGCTCCAGCCCCACCTGCAGCTGCAGCGTGGTGCCCGCCACCTGCGGAGGGGGCGCACGGGGAAAGGGGGGGGGGGGGGGGGGGGGGGGGGAAGGGGGCGGGGGGGGGGGCCCGTGGGGCACGGACAGAGGGTGGCACCTGGCCAAGGACAAGCTGAAGGGCAGCCTAATGAGAGCTGGGCAGGCTGACACCCTCCAAAGGCAAGTATCTGGGTCCCCAAACCAACCGCGGCGCCGAGGGGTGCAGCAGGGAAGGGGAAGGGTGGCAGAAGCCCGGCGGGGACGGCCCCGGATAACAAGGCACAAAGGCCCCATTCTGCCGGGCTGACGTCAGCCTCCCGCGCTCGGCCACGGGGGCTCAGCCCAGCCCTGCAGCGGGGCTGGGGAGGGTCCCCTGCAGCCCCCTGCCCGGAGCACCGGCCCCGTTCCACGGCGGGTTTCCCAGCGCCTTCTGCCCCAGGAGACGG
>NC_048910.1:11589901-11617092 GCF_011077185.1 Oxyura jamaicensis | reverse complement strand
CCTGCACCCCTCCACCTCCTGCACCCCCCCACCCCTCGCACCCCCCCCCACCATAGCCCCCTGCTCCCTCCAGGATGGGGACGAGGTTTTGGGGGCTCCCCTGGGTGCCCTCCGGGTGGGGCACCCCCAGCCCAGACGAGTTTTTTCATCGTTTGATTTCCTTATCTCCGACCGGCTGATCTACTCTGCTGCTCCTTAATTGCTTCACAAGTTGGGCAGTTTTTCATGTTTTAAGGAGTGCCGCGCTGTGTAATTAAAGCACTGGCAGCGTAAATCAACAGCGCGGAAGAAAGACGGCAGAGAATTAAGCCGGCTCCTTGGCACGGCGATAAAACCAAAACGGCTCGGAAGGCGCCCGTACGGCCGCAATGCCGAGTGCTGGCGCTGTGACTGGGGCAGGATCTGCCCCCAAATCGCCGGGTTTTGGCCCAAAACGCAGCGTGGCCTCGCTGCCACAATCTCCCTCGCCCCACGGCCCCTGCGCCTGCCCAGCACGGCGTTCCTGCTCCCGCCTGGGATTGGGTTCGCTTTTACTTTATCAATATTATTTAAAAGCAGAGTGGGCGTATAAATCAACAAAAATAATTCATGAGAGTTGTTAGCTCCTCAAAGACGGGATCGTTTCATGACTGGCTTTAAATAAAAAATAAAAAATGAACCACCACATTCTGGAGCTGCAGCTTTTAAAACACATCAAATGCGCTTCCTCCCCGTCTCCCACCGGCCTCGGCTCCTCCGCGTGATGAAATTAAATTAGCATCCTTAATTCACCCCCTGGCTACCCGTTTTATATTAAAAACTCGTCCTGGTTCTGCTCGGGAGGAGTGGTGCTGAGAGCACGGCGCGTTTAACCCAGCGCTCGGGAGCTGCCACAGCCCGGGGGCACCGCGTGGCGCGGGGTTTGGGGAGCTGCTCTCCCAGCAGCCTTCCTCCTCCTCCTCCACCTCTTCCTCTTCCTCCTCCTCCTCTTCCTCCTTCTCTTCTTCCACCTCCACCAGCAGCTCCAGGACGCTCTGGGATGCGGGTGTAGGAAGCCCAGGGTGCAGCACCAGGCCCCCAGCCCCCTGCTGGCACCCAGTTCCCCCCCGTCTCCCCCTCCCCATACGCTGCCCGCCCGTGGGGGAAGTCATCCCCAGCACTGTGTCCCCGTGCCCTTGGGGACAGCGGGGACAGGGCGGCCACCCCCGGCCGCTCACACGGCATTTGATGTGCAGCAGGCGGCTGCAGCGCGGCGCTGGCGGCCGGCGAGCCGCGTGTGCCGCCCGGCGATTAGATCCTATCGCCTTATCGGCGGCAGCAGCGAGGAGGGCTTGGGGCGAGGGAGGGGAAATAACAAGCAACAACAAGGAAAAAAAAAAAAGGAACGGCAGAAGTGATTTCTCTCTCCCCCCTCCTTCTCAGAGGTCTGATTCCAAGTCAAGCAGCCGCCGAGGATCCTCTGCCGCGGGCTCCCTCCGGCAGCGCCGGTGCCGTCGCCGCTCCTTGGGCGCCCGCCAGCTCGCTGCGCGTGCCGGGGAGCTGCTTGTGGCAGGGCGCTCCGTCAACGCTGTGTTTACTCACACAAGGGCGGCCGTGTTTTCATTAGGCCTAATTACGCTATCCTTAATGTAGCTGCAAACCATTTTTCCCGGAGCTGCTGTGCGGGCAGGGAGGGTGCCGCTTGGCGAGCCCCGAGCCGTGGGGCCGTGGTGCCGGTGCTCGCTGTGGTCCCGGCTGTCCCTGCAGCCACTCTGGGTGGCACCGCTGGTCCCCAAGGTCTCATCCTGCACCCCCAGCTCCAAGCATCCCACTGGGGGCAGAGCACCTTCTACTTTCACATCCCCGTTCCAAGGATGCGGGGCACCCTGCCAGGGGGAGCCCGCTTTGTACCCAAATCCGTATCCGCACCCGCACCCACGTCTGCATCCTGCAGCTGCTGAGCCCCAGGGCACGGTGCCCCCGGCTGCAGTCGGCCCCAGGGGTGCGTGCGGGGGACGTGCACGGCTGGGACCTGCAAGCCTGAGATGTGCTGCGCCGAGGTGCGCGTGGCTGGGACGTGCCCGGCGAGATGAGCGAGCTCGAGGCGTGCGCAGCTGAGACGTGCGGGGCTGGGATGTGCCCGGCTGGGGTCTGCAAGCTCCAGCCTCTGGGTGCTGGCCACCGTGCCCCCCCGTGTCCCCCCACGCAGCCGGGTGCGGAGGCGCTGCCCCGGCACAGACATCTCCCACGCAGCCCTGGTTTTGTTCTGTGAGTCCTGGGCTCTGCTGTGCTGTGCAAATGTGTTTGTCCTGCAAGGCAGCGCCGTGGCTGAGGCGGGAGCCTGGCAGAGCTAATAGGAGACATGAAAGGAGAGGCTGGGGGGAGATTCCCCCGTCCAGGGAACAAACTGCGGCAGAAATTGATTTTTTTCCCCCTGTTTACTCAGGTTTCCTCCCCCCAGTGCAGAGAAGAAAGGCCTTGCATCACGATTACCTGCTCCGAAGTGAGAGTGCGATTTGCTGAATGCGTTTATTATTATCAGGGACTGAGAACTATTCCCAATCACCCGGTATTTTCTTTCCTTTTTCTTTTTTTCCCCTTCATTCTCATTCTTTCTTCCTTTCTTGTTCCTTGAAGCGCGGGGCCCTGGCAGCACGCTGCTGAGAGCCGATCAATTCCGTCCTAATGGCAGCTCCCGTGCCCCATCATTCATCAGCCGGGTTCTTAAAGAGCATCTGAAGCTTCATGGACGACTTGGGGAAAAAAAAAAAGAAAAAAAAAAGCCCATTTGGAGGCGAGATCATATTTTCTCTGTCTCTTCCCCTTTTGTTCTTTATTTGCCGAGGACAAAGGCAGGCTCAGGCTCTAGGTGGGGAAGAGGCGGCAGAGGCAGATGAAAATCCGAAGAAACAAAAGAGCCCGTTTTCATGCAAATGACCTGAAAGAGGGAGAAAATTTGGGGAGAGGGGGTGCGGGGAGGACAAAAACTGCCCCGGCTTGTATTCTCCAGCGGAACCGCAAGTGTCACCGGAGCAGGAGCCTTTCCTCCGCGCGATAAAAGGAGAACGAAGGCGGCTCAAAGTTTTCCCGCAGGCATCGGGAGCCGTTTGAAGCGCCGGAATATTTTTCTGAATTAGGGCCAGGCGAGGGGGCTGGATCCTGCCTGTGGCAGGCGATGCTGAGCCCACACTGCGCCCTGGTGCGGGGCCTGGCCATCGGTGTCACCAGATGCTCCGGTCCCAGGGGGGGCGAGGGGGTGAGCACGGAGCCTGGGGGTCCGCAGGGGTCCCTTGGAGGGAGGTGGCGGTGAGGTTTGGCCATGGTGGTGACGCAGGAGCTGGTCCTGGTGTGGGCACGGAGGGGCTGGCGGCACCCTGGGGGTGATGCTGGGGCTGGGGGGGGGGGTCTCCATCGTCCCCCTGCAGCACCGTGCCCTGAGTTTTGGCCGTTGCCGGTGCCGTGGCGAGGGGTGAGGTGTGCCCACAGCCCGCTGCGTGCGCCTGGAGGCCTGCTCGGGGAGGCTGGCCTCGTGCCGAGCCGCGGGGAGGGTGGGCAAGGGGAGATTGGGCAAGGGGAGACAGCAGCAGGCAGGGAGCGCCCCCCCCTTTTCCATCTCAGCCCCTGAAGTTCAGCCGTGGGCCACGCTGTGATGGCTCCGCTGTGCCATCGCCCTCGGGGGCTGCTTGGAGAGGGGGCCGGCAGAGCCGGAGCAGCCTTGCTCGCTTGCCAGCACCCCCACGAGTCGCAGGAGAAGCCGCTGGTGCCGGCGTGAGTGGGGCCAGGGCTGCGTGGAGCCCCGCTGCTGCCCAGCATCGCCCCCGGTGCAGGAGGTGGCATTGCCTGGTGGCCTTGTGCCAACGTGCGGTGACATGCGTGGAGGCACGGCTCTGCGTCCCAGCTGCGCACACGCCAGCCCCGCTCACCTGGGGGTCCCACCTGGGGACCCCATCCCCTTGGCACTGCCTGGGGTGGTGGCGGCCCCACCAGCCCCAGGCTGGGCCCTCGGGGCGGGCTGGCAGCCCTGGGACACGGGCGGGTGGCACCGGTGGTGGCACCGTCGGGGCAAGGGCAGAGCAGCTGCGGCGCCTGCCTGGCTCCCCGCCACCCCGCGCAGCTCGAGTCAAATTTGGTGTCATCCTGCAGAGGAAGATTATGGTAATTTTCCTCCCCCCCCCTTATGCATAATTTTCCGACTCGGCTGCAGCAGAGGCTGTGCGGAGAGATTGGGTGATGGGAATGTCATCTGCGATTCGATTATCTCCTCCTGCCTTCCCCCTTGATTTTTTTTTTTTTTCTTGTGAAACCTTCATCAAAACATGTAGATCTAATTAGGACAATTACCACGCGAGGACAGCTGAGAACCCGCCCAGCACCACGCCGTGCCCGAGGCTCAGCCGAGCTTCGGCTGCTTGGCAAGCAGAAACCGGGGGCTTCCCGTGGGGCTGCGGTGGGTGGCGGGGTCCTGGGGTCCTGCAGGGGGTGGAGGCAGCCCCAGGTTTGTCCCCACGGCCATGCCAGCATCGCCGGAGGGGGTCCTGCTGAGGGGACCTGGGGGTGCAGCTGCTGGTGACAGCTCCGTGTCACCTCGCTGGCTGTGCCGAGCCGCGGGGGTCCCAGCGCCTTGGTGACGTGGAGCTGGGGGAGCTGTGCTCCAGGTCCCGGCACGGGGTGCGCGTTGTCCCTGTCCCTTGGGGTGCCACCATGCAGCTCCACGAGGAGGGGCCACCCGTGAGCCTCCCTCCGCGTCCCTCATTGTCATTCTGTCCCCACTCGGTGGCAGCTGGCTGGGTGGGAGCGGAGTGACAGCGGTGACAGGTAACACCGCCGCGGGGACGGCGGCGAGGGGCCCCAAGCAGCACCCAGGGGTGCACCCAGCAGCTGGGGCTGCAGCAGGATGGGACCCCTGCAGCAGGATGGGACCCCTCCGTGCTGGATTGTGCATGGCCACTGATGCACACGAGTGTGCAGAGCCCTCGTGTCAGCCCCTCGCTGCCCAATCCTGCCCCCGCAGCGTTGCACACACGCGTGCAGGACGCGGCTGAGCGCTCTGCTGCCCTGCCCTGCGCGGGGCACCCCCGGTGACCCGTCCTCCTGCTGCCTGCCGTGACCGTGCAACCACCAGCACTGCCTGGGGACCTTGCACACACGTCCCCGAGCGTGGCAGGGACGAGGGCTGGCGGCCGGGCAGAGCTGCTGCACGGACAATTAAGGGAAGTGCAAATTGTCAGACCCCGTGATTAACACTGCCTCCAAATCCGCATGAATATTAAAAGCCGACATTGCCCAGGCTCCCTGCGCAATGAATTCTGTATGAATCTTAAGATAAATCGTTTGGATAACTTAGCGGCAGCTGTACTCCCTCGCCACCAACTGCCTCCAAAAATCATTTCAAGTCAGGCGAGAGGAGCGAGAGCAGAGCCCCGACGAGCGCGGGTAATTACGATTCCAGGCTCGGCGGTGGCGGGATCAAGGCCAGGGAGCGCGGGGCGCCCGGGGCTCTCCGGAGGGGAACGCGGAGCCTCCTCGTGTTCAGTTTGTTCCTGGGAAGCGGTGACAAGTCCCTGCGCTTGCCGTGGGGGTCTCCTTGCTGCCGTGTTTGGCCAGCAGGGATAGTGGCTCCCGGAGGGGAGCGAGGTACCTCGCTGGGCAGGACCCCAAGGGCGCGCTTGGGGACAGAGGGGACCCAGCGTGGGGACTGGTGCGGCTGTGCAGACCCATCCCAGCCCCATCACCACCGGTGCGAGGTGCGGTGCCCCAGCCTCAGCCCCTTCCCCTCTCCCAGCCCGGCTTCTGCCCTGCCTGTGCTGAGGCAATTGGTGTTGCAGAGCTTATCCATGTTGGTATTTCAGCCCTAAAACCCTCATCCCCATCTCACCCCCCCGTTATCAGCTGGGGCTGAGGGTGCCCACGTGGCCCCATAGCAGCTCGGGGACGGGTGGGCTCCCTCCGTGAGGGACAGCATTTATCACAGCCCCGTTACGGTTACGTGCGGCTCCATGCATCCTCCAGAGCTGTCCCAGCACCACGTCCCCGTGAGCAGGCGCACAGAGCAGAGACCCATCCGTCCTCCCTGGCTGTGCCCCCCGCAGTGTCCCCATGTCCCAGTGTCCCCGTGTCCCCATGTCCCCATCCCGCATTGGCATGCGGCCGCTCGCTCCCGGTCAGGATGCAGCGGAGGAGACGCGGCGTCATCCTCCTCCTCCTCCTCCTCCTCGGAGGCCGGGGCCTTGATTGCCTCCGCGCAGGGCCATAAATCAGCCCGGCCGCCGGGAAGGAGGAGGTCTGGCGGCGGGGGAGGAACGGCAATGTCACAGCGGGCGCCTCTCGGCCGGGACGAGCAGCACCCGGCACCATGCTGCTGCTGCTGCCGGGGGGGGGACACCGGCCCTGCGCCCCTCGCCGGGGCTCTGCAGGAGAGGTTTCTGTCCCTGCCGTGCCCCCATCTCCTTCCCTCCTTCAGGGGGTCCCCAGCCTTGCTCAGCACCGGGCTCCTGATAGCTCCGGGGGAAGGAATCCCCCACCCGATGCCGGGGGATCTGAAAGCATCGCAAAGATTTCCAGCCCCAGTTCCACCGCCCCCACCGGGCTGCATTCGTGGTGTAATCCAGGTTACGAAACGGAAATCAGAGGTGATGCAAACCACCCAGAGAGCCCCGGCTGGGCACGAGGGGGCTGCTGTCCCTGCTGCTCTCCTGCTGCCAGGACACGGCCCCGTGCACCCCTCCAGGCCCTCGTCCCAGGCACGGCTCTGCCCCACGGCCGGTGGCACCGTGGTGCCCCGCGGTCAGGGGGTGACGGGGTTGGGACCTGCCCGGTTTGGGCACCCTGTCCCCGTTCTTCTCCGTGTCCCCGGGCTGGGGCGGCTCCAGGGCTTGTACCTGAGAGCTGTGACCCTGACCCCGAGCTACCAAAAGGCGTGGATAAATCGGCAGATTGGGCACAAACAGCAGGATATTGAGGCAGAGAGGAGCAGATCCAGTCGGGGGCCATTACCCGATTAAATCATCGCGCTGAATCAGATTAACACACAAATAAAATGAAGCTAATGTGGATCAGAAACACTGGCTCGTGCTCCCGATTTATTTGAACCGGGAGGTGACGGCTGGTGGCTGCCACCACCCGGGGACGGAGCCTTCGCGGTCGCGTTTTCTCCTTGGCCGTGCCGTTTCTGCTCCCAGGGCAGGCAGCAGCCCCGTGGCCCCGCTCTGCCCGGCTCCTTGGCTCCAGCACCACTCGAGGCAGTGAAGCTGTAGCAATAAATGGCTGCAAACCAAGGGAAAATGTCTTTTTCCTCCCCATCTTATTACCATAGCTCCCCCCGAAGCCCCCAAGGCCTGGCAGTGGAGCAGCACCAGCTCTGAGCCCTCCTCGCCCGCGCGTTTCCCACCAGCTCCCGAGGACCCAAGGGGGTTAACTCGCGCCCCGCTGCCTCCACGAGCTCTTTCTGCCAGCAAAGCTTTTCTTCCCTAAATTCCTGCTCACCCAGGAAGGCAGGACAAAGCCTGAGCTGCTGCAACAACACCCGGGAACAAGTATTATTATGTGGTGTGACAATGTTTGATGAATTCATATGTGCCTAGGGGAAGGGACTAAGTAGGTGAATAAAGTGAGAATATTCTCTGTGACAATCAATACCCCTTCAATTGAACCGTCTCCACAGATGTGACATTTTGATTTTTCTCCTTTGGACATACTAACTGGATTTATGTCCTCTTAAAGTGGAAACAGCAGGGAGTGAAGAGCCGGCAGCGGGCTGGCGCGGCGTGGGCACGGCTGGAGGGCAGGGAGGGCAGGGAAGGGCGATGGGGCTGGGGTGATGGGGCTGGGGTGATGGGGTCGGGGTGATGGGGTCAGGGTGATGGGGCTGGGGTTATAGGGCTGGGGTGATGGGGCTGGGGTGATGGGGTTTGGGGTGATGGGGCCGGGGTGATGGGGCTGGGGTGATGGGGTTGGGGTGATGGGGCTGGGTTTATGGGGCTGGGTTTATGGGGCTGGGGTGATGGGGCTGGGGTGATGGGGCTGGGGTGATGGGGTCGGGGTGATGGGCTGGATGGTCTGGGGAGATGGCTCCAGGGCAATGAGCTGGGATGATGGGGCTGGGGTGATGCACTTGGGCCATGGGGCTGGGATGATGGCTGGGAGCGACGGGTTAGGGTGGCGAAGCCGATGCCAGCGGGCACGCAGGCAGGTCCCTACCAAGGCGAGGAGGCAGCTGGGCACATCTCAGAGGTTCCCCACGGCTGGGACCTCGAGGGAGAGGAGTCAGCAGCAGCAGCCAAAAGGGGGGTACGTGGAGGAAGCTCCTCCTGCTCCCCGGCGCGC
The DNA here is from genome assembly GCF_011077185.1 of Oxyura jamaicensis. Lineage (NCBI taxonomy): Eukaryota > Metazoa > Chordata > Aves > Anseriformes > Anatidae > Oxyura > Oxyura jamaicensis. The sequence goes on along the minus strand of NC_048910.1, from coordinate 11,608,812 downwards.
CGAGCCATGGCACCCACCGGTGGCACCCGCGCGGCTCCGGGATTCCCGTCACATCCTGGGCCCCGGAGCTAATGACTCATCCCCGGCACGGCCATTTGTTTGTGCTGGTTTCAGGCAGACTAATGTTTTTAATGGCACATAATCATTTTTCAGAAGTCATTTGATGCTACTAATCATCGCTGTGATATGCCACGACGGGATGCGTAATGACATGCTGAACAGGAAAAATGGCACTTGGATCCCCGGTTCTTCCCGGTGAAATCTATATTTTACCACATCTCTCTGCCTAATGATACTTAGAGCTGTTAATAAACGAGTACTTAAGCACTTTCTTTCTTTCTTCCTTTTCTTCAGTGGGTGATAAAATAATTTTGGGTTAAAATTTAGGAATGGGAAAAGGGAAGTGGTGGCTCGAGCGTGGTGTGGGTTTCCCCACAGCTGGAGGGAACGCGGGCAGCGAGCAGCGCTGGGCTCACCAGGAGGGAAATTCATAGAAGATTACTTCCCCTGCTCATAACTTTTTAGTCTCTTTGTTAAATTAACAAGTGTTAAAAAAAAATTTAAACATTTTTTAATGAAATTTTATCACTGCAGTAAGAGGATCCTCCTGGCCCAGTGCCCAATGTCTTCAGGATGAATTAGCGCGCAGCTCCTCACGCTCTAGCTCATTTTATCGCTTAATTAAAGGGATGCTGGCAATTCTGGTAAAATATACTTTTTCTTAAACAACTCTTCTCCTTCCCTGGGCTCCTAAGGGCTGGGAAAGGGAATGAACTGAGAGCACCGAGCGTGCCCTTTGCGCCAGGACGTTGTTTCTTTGGCTGCTCTCCGAAGCCTGCTTGGTGCCACCATGGGGGGAGAGGGCCCGGTGGCTCTGAGCAGCAGAGGAAGAGGAGGCTGAGGATGAAGGCGTGCAGCCCCAGCACCCCTCCACGGATGCTGGGGTGCAGGGCCGTGGGGTGCAGCCTGCACGCAGCACCCAACGCTTTCCACTCTGCGTGCCAGCTGCAAGCTTGGCTCCGTCATCTCCGTAAGCACCGGGTCGCACGTCTCTGCCCAGGCTTGTGAGGAAGAAAAATTGCTTTTGCTTACATTTTTAATTCTTCTGTAATTACCCGCTGGGCTCCTCGGGAGAATGCTAACCAGCAGTGCAGCTCCCTGCTGGGCAGCTGGGCGGCTGCAGCCCTCCGGCATGGCACAGCATGGCACGGTACTGCATGGCACAGCGGGGCACGGTGAGGCACGGTGAGGCATGGCACGGTGAGGCACGGCACGGCGAGGCACGGCACGGCGAGGCACGGCACAGTGAGGCACGGCACGGCGAGGCACGGCACGGTGAGGCACGGCACGGCGAGGCATGGCACGGCACAGAACACCAGCTCCGCCAGGCAGGTCCAACATATCACCTCCGAGGAGCAGCAAGTCTGGGAGTGCAGCCTTGCATCTCCTGATAGGAGCCAGTTCAGAAAGGTCTCGTTAGCGTCTCCATCATTAACCAATGCGCAAGCAGCTGGAATTGCAGAGTTAAATGACTCATCATTATCTTATTAATGAAGCCGGGGGTTCATTAATAAGCCCAGCCCATGTGTTATTCCCTTCCCAAGGGCGCTGGTTTGGAGGCACGGCACAGAGATGGGTGTCTGCTGGTGAGGAGCAGGCGGTTGTGAGAGAAATCAGTGAGTTCCCAGCAAACGGAGCACTTTTGGTTAATTTTGTTAATGTGCTTGTGTCTGAAGCTTAGCGGGACGTGGCTGATGCGGGGGTGTGTCACTGCATTATCACCCAACAGCAAAGCGGGGGGGTGAAGAAAGCGGCTCCATGTCACCCGCCGCCGCCGCCCCTTCCTTTTGTCCCTCACCTTATTACCGTCGGCTTTTCTGCACGGTCCCGCTTAATGCGTGAGTCAGGGCTTGCAGAGCTATTGTACACAATGACTTCTAATGTCCTGTGAAAGTAAATGGAGGACGAGACCTAGAGAAAGCTGCCAATTACTTAAATAATGTAGACACGGCTACGCCATTAGCGTGATGGCGAGGAGCGGTTCTGGAGCCCCTCGTGCCGTGCCGCTCGATACCACAATTAATGTTGCAGAGTTGACTTGAGCTCCAGCTTCCTCGAGACAGCCTCGCGCCATTAACCTTCCCCGAGTCAAGGTGTTCCAGCTCTCATATTCCGCTTAATTAGTCTCCAAGGCGATGTAACAATAGACACTTCCCGAGGACGCCGTGCCGGCACCGCCGCTGCCTCGGGGGTGGAGAGGCTCGGGAGCGGGATGAGCGGCGGGGAGGAGAGGGGGCAGGCAGGGAAGAGCACGTGTGTGCGTGTGTTTGCACGTGTGTGCGTGTGTTTGCACGTGTGTGCGTGTGTTTGCACGTGTGTGCGTGTGTTTGCACGTGTGTGCGTGTGTTTGCACGTGTACTTGCACACCCCTGCACAATCTGCAATGCACAGAGCGAGGAGGGTCGAGGCTGCTGACCCCGGAGCAGGGCAGAGCCACGGCAGGCGGCACGCCGACCTCCCCGCGGGGCCCCCGCACATCGAGTCACGTCGCCTCCCATCAGGAGCAGCGTGCAGGACCGAGTAGATAAAGGTGCTAATAAGACAGAGCGCTAATTAATTGCAGCCCTGGCTCGCAGAAGAGCCCTCAGCCGAGCACTGGCTGTCACGCTGAGCAGTGGCCGTGACGCTGGCAGCTCCGCGAGGCGCCGTGCCGGAGCCAAGATCATTAGGAGCCTGTGTGTGAGCTCGCAAACGAACCGGGGGGGTGAGGTTGGCAAAGCCAAATCCCTCTGCCCCCGAAGAAGCTGCGGCTGCGCAGCCGCCCTGGCTTGGTGCCACCGTGCACCCTGGTGCAGGGCAGGGGTAAGCGCCCAGCCGGGATGTCCCGGTGGGCAGGGGACCTGCAGCGGCGTGGTGGCACTTCCAGGGCTGTAGGCGTTATACCGTTAAGCTCCTTTTCTCCTTCTTCCCCCTTTTCCTCCAAACCAGCAAATCAATTTGATGGTGGCAGGAGCATGGCCCTTTACAGCTTGTGCAATTTGCGTGGAGTCACCCGCTCCCCTCTATCCATCATCCTTAATTAATTAGAATGTAATTACTTATGGATTCCTCTTCCACTATTCGCAGCCCCCAGTGCCGGGCTCGTGCTTTCCCCTCGGTGCTCTCGCTCTGCAGCAGGTTGCTCAGGAGCGCTGAGCCGGCCCCGGGGCACGCTTGTCCCCGGCGCTGGGGAGGCTGCGGCTGGGCAGAGAAGGAAATAAACCCTGCTGCTGCTCGCTGCTCCTGGTGCTGGGACTGTGCACCGGGTGTGATTTGGCTGAAAGGCAGGGGACAGGGCTGGGGACAGGGCTGGGGTGGCGCGGTGAGGACACAGAGCTCACACGCCTGGCTCCGGCTTGGCAGCCTGCAGCGGCCGCACCGATGGTGCAGGTGGAGGCAGGGAAAGCAAATTAGAAATTAGCTGAGACCTCAAAATGCGGTGAGAATGGTAGGAGCAGGAGGTCAGTGCCTGGAGGGCCGGCACACAGCAGTGTGCGTGATGGGGATGCCACCCCCAGGCACCGTGGGGACACCCGGCCCCGGGTCCCTGCCTTGCCCCATGCTCGCCATCGGTGGCCACCGAGGGGTCCGCTTTGTCCTGGCACCCTGCCCACCCCGACACCTTTGCTCCCTGCTCTTTCTTCTTCCTACGGACAGCAGAAGGAGAAGGGCAGCGTTTGCTCGGGGTTCTCTCCGTGGGTCACTGGGGTTTGAGTTGTGCCATCGATCACAGGGCAGGCTGCGAAGGGAAGGGAGGAATCCTGCCTCGCTCCGCTGCTGGGGGAGGGCAGGATCCGGCCCCAGCCTCCCCGGCAGCACCCCACGAACGGGCACATTGTGGCCGAGAGCTCTATCTCAGGGGCTGAGCTGCAGCCCAGCACAAGGCACCAACATTCCCACTTCCCCGGGGGTCCCAGCCCTTGCTGTTGGCTTACAGGTTTGGGGGTTACGGAAATTCGGGGGCTCTGCTATGGGCTGGCCCCAAAACGGGGCTGCCCCTGCTGCACCCCCACCGTGTCGCCCACCCCACGCCACCTGGGTTTTCCTTTTCCCCCGCCTCGTCCCCTGTCCCGTCCCCATCACCAGCCCCAGCCCGTGGTGGCCAAGAGGAGCACGGCCCCGTCCTGCGCAGCCCCGTGCGAGGGCTGGGAGCTGGGAAGAGCAAAGGGGTCGGGGTCCTGCTGCCCCTCCTGCCTCCCGCAGCCACGCAGGGGGATGTAATCACCCCCCTGCAGCTCGGCACCCGCCTCTCCGCAGGAAAAACACCGATTCCCGAGGCTTTGTTCAAAAATGTATTCCCCATTGTTAAAAATGTAGAGACAAAATCAATCCAGGTCTAGTTTTTTATTATTATTATTTTCCTTTTATGAAACTGTTTGTGGCAGTGTTGTGATTGCCAGCAGAGGAGCGCCGCAGCGGGGAGGGGGACCCCAAGGGATGGATGGGATGGGGACATGGATTGGGATGGATGGGGGTGGGACGGGATGGATAGGGTGGGATGGATGGGATGGGGACAGGGACGAGGACAGGGACGCCCTCGCTTCCCGCTGTGCTCCCCCAGGAGAGCCTCATGCTGTCACGAGTGACCCAAACTGAACCCGGCGACACAGAGGGTGGAGGGAGCGGGCAGGAACTCCGTTGAAGGGCCCTAATAAATCACAGTGATGTGATTACACAGGGCCGTGCCACATCTCAGCAGCCACCTAATTAAAAACTGGACTAAAACAAGGGGAGAAAATAACTTAATTTGGGTGCTATTTGCCTTGCTAATGTGGTGGCAGTTTTCTGCGCCGGGTGAGTGTTTATAAAATCTTAATTAGGTTTCCTGTTTGGAGCAGAGACCCAGACAAGTCTCTGCCTTAATGGACCGGCACCTTGGGGATGCTGCGGCTCTGCCCGCGCCCTGCGGCTGGATGAGGTTAGGTGGGGAAAAGGGACGGGGATAAGGGATGGGAAACTGGGATGGGAAGCAGCTGCAGAAGGATGGCTGCTGGCTTCCCATTGGCTTTTATTTCCCCCTTCTTATTTTTTTTTTCTCTGTTCTTTTTAATCAAAACTTCAAATTGGACTCAAAGCAGCTATTTATAAACCTGTCAGGGGAGGCTGGCATTCCTCTCTCAGGTTGCTATTGAGTGGTTGCTAACGGCTCCTCAACGGAGGCAATGAGCAGGCGGAGGGGCTGGGGCTGCTGAACCCCCCCCCCTGAGCCCCACCAACACGAGGGGCCGTGGTTTTGGGACCCCCAGGACCTGCGGGACCCCCGTGTTTGCCCATGAGCTCAGCGGGGCTGACACCCGGCCGTTACTGCGAGCCCACCCCATCGGCATCGGGTTCGGGGCAGGAGGGCTGCGGGTTGCCGCTGAGAAGCGGGGACCTGACTCTGCCTCCCCACCGAGGTTTACACCTGGGAAATGCACGGGAGGGAAGGGAACGGCTCAGCCTGGGCATGGGACGAGCTCCAGCCATGGTCGGGCACCCTGGGGGGCAGTGAGGGGACCCCGACCCTCTCCCCTCACCCTTCCCCGCCACCACCCTGCGCAGCAGCAAGGGCTGAAGTGTCCCGTCCGGCCCTACGTGGGGAAATGATTTAGACAGTTGTATTAAAATGCAAATTTCTGCCTGGCTTGCTAGTTTATCATCTGACTTGTTATACAATTTGCCAGTTATAGAAGAAAAATTACCATAATGGGCCCCCGGGGAATGGTTGTAAAAAGGATACCAAACATTACTTATCATCCCATTCCGCTACAATTATCTGGTGCTTTTCTTCTTCTCCCCCCAACCCCAAGGAAAATTAAACCATCAATAGGAGTCAGGGAGACGCGGGGAGCGAGCCAGGCAGACGGCTGCGTGGTGCTGCGCCCGCCCCGGAGCCTGCCCGCCACCTCTCGCCGCGTGCCCCAAATAAACCTTGTTAATTGTCCAGGAAAACGGAGGTTAAACGCTCCCAGACCTCACCAAAGTGATATCGCGGAGAGAAGGGCGAGAGACGGGGAAAGGGACTGCGCTTCTTCAGCAAGGAGAACAAGAAAGCCTTTAATGTGGCTCTGTGTGATGGGGATTAAAGATCCCTCGTTTATTCCAGGGAGATGATTTAGCTCTGCCCTCCGAGCCCCGTTTTGCTGTAGGTGCGTTGGCGTCGCTGGGGAGCCTTTGGAGAGGGGAGAGCTGGAGATGGAGGCTGGCACCGGTGCCCCTGCCAAGGGGCTGGGGGCATCTCCTGGCACATCTCTGCTCGTCCCAGGTTCTCCAGGCTTCTCCAAACATCTCCAGACGTCATCTCCCAACATATCCCAGCATCTCCTGGCACCTTGCAGCATCCCCTGGGATGCCACGGCGAGCATTCCCTGCAGCCCAGCCATGGGATGGCCCCAAGGCGCCTCCACTCCTCATTTTGGAGGCTGTGTAAACACACAGTGCAGGGAGGTGGCTGCTTTTCGGACGGCCGATGCCCCCCCTGCCATTAGCAGCTCTCAGAGGGGTCGGCGCCGACCTCAGCCCTGTGCATGTGGCACCATGGGGACGATGCCTGCTGGTCCCGGCCAGCCGATCCGGAAACCCCCCAGGAATCATCCTCCAGCTCGGCTGCTTTTCCGCCGGCTTGGAGACGAGCCACCAGCGCAAGATTCCAGGCAGTCGAAGGCTAAATTTTCCATGCAGATCATTTCCTAATTAAACGGCTTCTGAAGCAGCCGCGTGCGAGCTGGGAGCGCTGGCGAAGGCGCCAGCTCCCAAGGGTGCAAGCTGGTGGGGGCTCGCATGGAGCAGCACGTGTGGGCAGCTCCCCCTGGACCCCAGCCCCTTGAAGCCCCCTGCAAATCCTGGACCCGTCCCAGGCTCCGTGAGGGAAATCCTCCCTGTGCCTCCCCGAGCTCATGCGAGCAGCAGCAGGGGGAAACAGCCACCCCTGAGCCCTCCAAAGCTGGAAAATTCCCTTTGCTCCCCCCAGCCCAGCCCAGCAGAGCCAGGGAGGAGCGGCTGAGCCTCCTCTTGCCCCTTGCTGCTGGTGGCATCCCCCAGATACTTGGGGCAGGGTCTGGGCTCCCCCCCCCCCAGGGTGCTCTCTCCTGGCAGGCAGCAGCATGCAAATTACACCAGGATGCGCCCAGCCGTGCCTCAGCCCCTGCCAACCCCCGTGGGAGGCTGATCAGCTCCACTGACCCTGTTTCATGCACGGGGGGGCTGCACTGATCCCCCTGTCCCTGTGGCACCGGGGGCTCGTGCCTCTCCGGCTGCGCCAAGCAGGCGAAGCAAAGCAGGGGCTGCAGGCAGGGGGAGTGGAGCGAGGGGGCTTTTCCAGGCTTTATGGGGTGAAATGGGGCATGGGGGGCACGGAGGAGGGGGTGCTGTTGTCTTCTGAGCCCTCTGTGCCAACTTGGGGCTCCCTGGTGAGTTTTGAGGGCGGACTGGGGCTGGGGCTGGTGCGGCGAGGCGAGCAGCCCTGCGTGAGGACACAGTGAGCAGGAGCTAAACATCCGGGGAGTAACGAGCCTCCGAGTCCAAATTTTATGGACTAATTACAGCTCTGTTTATTGCACTTTTAAGTAGAAGTTGGTTGCAGTCTCCGGGGAGGCTCTGGCATGCCAATAACCAACTGCTGTGGCTTCCCACCAGCCTCCCCGTGCACCGAGGTCAGGCCAGGCAGCAGGGACGGGTGGGAGAGGGTTTGGGACCCCTCGTGGGGGGATGCTGGCTCCTGTCCCTGGTGTTCCCAAACAGGATGGAGCCAGGACCCTGTCCCGAGCCAGCGGGGGCCGCACTCTCCCCAGCCACACATCCATGTCCCCTGCCCTACACGTGGCCAAGCCGGGGCGCTCAGAGCCACCGCCCTGCGCACCCCATCGGGTCTTGTCCTTGCTCCCCAGTTCCTGCCCAAGGCTGGCCAGGAACCGTGGCATGACCTGGCCATGGGTGACACACGTCCCTGGTGGCAAGGCCACTGAAATATCATGTCCCCATGACCAGAGCAAGCAAAGAGGCGGGTGGGGACACTGAGTCCCCAGGCTGGGTGGTTTGGGTTGGCCCCAGGAGCCGCGGCTACAGCGCTGCCACCCAGGCGCTACGGGGGACGGGGCTGGGCAGGAGGAATATTTTTAGCTTTCTCATTAACCGAGTGCTTTCAAATTAGCCTTCTATTAACCTCAAAGTGAAATGAAAGCGGTAGAAAGAAAGCATTTCCCCCCCCCCTTGCCTTGCAGGGCTTACATCTCCCACAGAACATCGAGGTTTCTGCGATGACGGCCCCGTCTGCCCCGCAGCCCTGACGCGGCGCCGCCGTGCAGCGCTCCGCTTCTGGGGGACAACGGGGCACGGAGGGGCCACGCACGGCACGGCCCTGCTGAGGGGCCTGTGATTAATTGAACCCTTGATGAAATGGATGACTTCGTCCCCTCGCGTGGGACAGACAGACGGAGGGACAGCAGCAGCCCTGGGCTCCTGCTTCCCGAGCCCTGAGGCTCTGCTCCGGCTCTATCCAGCTCCACCTGAGGTGCCCAGCGCCCAGAAGCGGTGCAGGGGCTGTTCCTGCCTCTCTCCATCCCCTTGCTGTTTTTATTTATTTATTTATTTATTTATTGCCGGGTTCCTGTGGCCGTGGGGCTGCTCCCCGCACCCCAAACCCGGCAGCCCAGTGCTCCAACACCCCGTGGCGCAGGGGGTGCTGAGCCCTCGGGGTGCCCCCCGCCCTGCCGCCCACATAACCACCCACCCTAGTCCCCCGAGGTGCCGTGGATGGAGACCCAGGGCCCTGGGGTGCCACAGCTCCCGCCCAGCCCCATGGGGCTCCCCAAAAATCATCCCGACCCCTGCCCCCAAGCACCCAGCACGTCCCCGCACCCGAGCCGCCTCCGACCAAAGGAAGCCCACCCGTGTGCAGCCCCCCTAAGACCCCGCGCGCGCACACGCGGGTGATTTCCATTAAGAGGAAAGCAGAAATGCCAGGGACATCAAAGCGAAATTGGAAAGACAGAAAGAAAAAAAGAAAAAAAATAATCAGGGCGGGGAGGGGGGAGAAGGGGTGGGGGTGACGCGGGAGAAGAAAGGGAAGAAGCTGCACGGAGCCGGCGTCCGTCCTGCAAATTGGAAGTGCTGCTCGGAGGTGTCCACGGGCGACCTGCCAAATCAATTGATTTCATCTGTGGGCAGAGCTGCCTTTTTTTTTATTTCACACCAATTTTCACGGCCGGCGTCAGATAAAAATGGCAGAAACGCCGGGAAGAGAGCACGGCGGGGAGGGGTGCGGGGGGGACGGAGGAGGACAGGCAGGGATGGAGAGGGGATGTTGGTGGGGAGGGGAGCGGGGGCTGCACCGGAGTGGGGCTGGTCCTGGGGACGCTGCCCCCGCCACCCCACCACCCACCAGTGGGCGATGGGCACCCGCAGCCCTTCGGGATCCCCCACTGGGATGCTCTGACCCAGCTCCCCTCCCTCCCAGGATGCAGAAATGAGGGGGAACCCCAAATTCCGGCAGTTTTCGGGGGGCGCAGTGGGGTCACCCCTCTGCCACGGGCACCCGTGCTGAGCTGGAGAGCTCAGGCAGAGAAAAATAGCTGGTGACATCAAGGTTATGCAGTCCTGGGCTGCCAGGAAGGATTATCTCCAGCAATCCATCACTGGCCTGGATCCTATTGCATTTTTCCTTTTGCTCTTTTTCTTCCCTCCATTCTTTGCTCTCCTTTTCTTTTTTTTTTGAATGGAAAACGTTTTTAGCAACCTTAATAGCCACTGAGAGCTGCTGCAAAGCTGGCACCGAAATCTATCATTTTTATTTGGCTGCGTCTGATAATAAGTAAGCTCGGGCCGTAAATCCCACGACCTTGAGAATTAAATAATAACAATAATAATAATAATGAAACCCCACAGAACTCCCCACCCGGAGCAGGCCCTTCGGCTCGGGCGGGTGGGACGCGCCGTGGTTGTCCTGGCCCATGGGAGCTCCCACAGCCGGCGGTGGGGAAGGTTTGTGAAGGGGGAGAGGGCACCGAGCCGCTGCTGTCTGAGCACCCCGACGGATTTGGGATGGGACGGGGTGGGGGCAGCTCCCCCAGCCCCTGCTGTGACCCCCATGGGCCCAGAAAAAGCCACAGGGCTGGGCGGTGATGGGGGTGCTGAGCATCAGCAGCGATGCAGGGGGCTCTGGTGCATGCAGTGCCGCTGATGGGGGGCACCGGGGCACGGCCGGGCTGTGGGACCCGTGGTACATTTTGGGGACCAGTCCTGGGACCTCCCCGTGGGCTCGTGGGGGGTCAATGGGGGTGCAGGTGCTGGGTCCGGGAGCTCTGCGGTTCCCAGCGCAGCCTCAGGGCAGGGATTTGCCGCCAGCCGCTCGCTGACGAGACACCTCACTCTGGAAGTCTTTCGTTTTGACATTTCCCAAAGAAAAATCTCCGACTTTTTTTTTTTTTTTTTTTTTTTTTCTGTTTTTTTTGTCACACGATGGCATTTATCTTTTTGGAGCCGACATATCAGAACCGTAACAAAAGCCCAGCGACTGGAAGTCAAAACATTTTCCCTGCGTCAAGCAACGCGCTCTGGGATCGTTCCAAGAGGCGCCTCCCTCCTGCCCCGTGCTGCTGCTTCGCCCCAATTTCCCTCTCTCCTCGTGGCTCCTGGTCCTCGTGGCTCCTGGTCCTCGTGGCTCGTGCTCCTCGGGTCTTGCTGGCCACAGCTCCGTGCCGTTTGGACGGACCCCGTTTGCAGCCCCACGGCACGTGGCAGGGACGCGGCGAGGCCAGCGTGGAGCCGAGCGTGGCGGTGCGGATAACCGAGGGGAAGTCAACCTCTTGCGTTAGCACGGGCACAATTCTGCTCGCCTGAGCCCAGCTGTCAGCAGCTCTCATTAAATGCAGGAGCAGCTGCTGCTGGCGGCGGGGCCGGCCCCGCTGCGGCCGGGGTTGTGCATCTCCGCGGGTGAGCAGGGGGCGAGCAGCCCCTGCGCCCTAGATCCAAGCCCCCAGCCCCTGGTGTGGGTAAATGCGACCGAGCTGCCCGGGTCTGGGGGCTGCGATGGGGACAGGAGGGCGGATGGCATGGGGGACAGCGTGGGAGATGAGCACCAGCAGGCTGCCCGTGACTCAGCGAGGCTGGAAGGAATTTGGGGGGATTTTTGTGAACTTTGGGCAGCCGGGAGCTGTCCTGCTGTCTGAGAGCGGCAAAGCCCCGAGGTCCGGTCCTGTGCTTTAACCCTCACCCCCAGCAAATTATTGGGCTGGAAGAGGGTCCCCAGGGCTGGACCCACGTGGGGTTTGCAGGGCCACGCCAGCCCCGTGTCCCCTCTGGTGGGGCTGGGGGGGGACCCGAGCAGCCCAGGGACCTGCAGTCGCTGCTTGCGACGGTGCCACTCACTCCTCGGACCCTGCTGCTCATCCCTGCCGCTGAGGCTATTAAAAATCTAACAAATGCCTTAAATTAAATAGTACTCGTGCACACGTTAAATGAACCCCCCTGCAGCAGGCTGGGAGCTCGCCGAAGCCCCGTGATGGATGTGCTGGGGCTGCTCTGAAGGAGCCTTTTGGGGCCGCGGGGAAGATGTGCACCCCGTGGAGGAGCCGCTTCGGGGCCAAGCAGCTCCTGAGCCTGGCTCCCGACTTGGCGAGGGGCACAGAGCCCCACACCCATACCTGAGACCCCCCAGGGTGGCTTCTGGGTGCTGCTTTGGGGCTGCCAGGCTGGGGATCCCCGCAGCTCCATGTGCCTCTGCTCCCCGGTGCATGGGGCCGGGGCTTGCGGCAGCGCGGGGAGCAGAGGGGTTTGGGGTTTGCTGCGGGCTTTGGGGTGCCCAGAGGAGCCACCGGTGCTCCCCATTAATAATTCCCAGCTCCTAATGAGCTGTCAGACACCCGGAGGGTTGCAATTAGAAGTGAACCCTCCTGCACCCCGGCGTCACCCCGCTCACCCAGCCCGGCCGGGAGCAGGCGGGCTGTCCTCTGCCGGGACCCCGGCTTAATTAATCTTCTGTCGAGTGCAGGAGTGGTAATGGTCCCGGAGGAAGCGGGCGAGATGATTGTGCTGGAGTGAGACAAAAGAGAACAGTTAGACTGTGACAGCCAATATTAAAATGACTACAACTCACTTCATACCCCGAGTCGGTGTATTATATTCCTTATAAATAATGGGTTACTCCAGGTTAACTGTCTGTTGCTGTGTTCCATCTGTTGATATTTAATTAGCTCTAAAATTAAAGCGTTCTTTTATTGCCCTGCCATTAGAATTGCTTTATTTCTAATTGATTGAGATTAAAGTGTCTCCTTGAGATCCCGGCTCCCCAGTGCCGGGGGAGGGAGTGGGGACAGGTTCGAGGCAGGGGGTGACACCAGGGGGGTGACGGCAGCCCCTGCCTGGTGGTGCTGAGCATCCTGGGGTGGCAGCCAGGGGCTGGGGGCACTGGGTCTCCACCAGCTCTTGGCCCCCAGGGCTGAGCCCCTTCCCCGTGCATCCCTGGGGGGTTCCTCACTGCAATCACAGCAAATTAACGAGCGTCCCAGCCGTCGGATAAACACATCCCGATGGGCAGGGGCCAGCAGGGCTCAGGCTCTCATTGTCAGCACCCATACCTCAGCCTGGTTGCCTTTTTTTTTTTGAAAATCACCCTGAAATGCTAACGCCAGAGCGAGGCGAGGCGGGGGACGGAGCCGCAGGAGTCCCGGCGATGGCACCGTGCTGCAGCCACAGGAGCCAGGACAGGAGCCAGGACAGGAGCCAGGACAGGAGCCGCTTCCCACGTCTCAATAACCGCTGGAATTATTACCCATCCGATCAGCCTGAGATGAAATTTAACAGCCCGAGGTGGACATCAGGCACTGATAAAAAAAAAAAGCACATCTTGCTTCGAGCTTAAACGGCTCTTTAAAAAGCTAATGCATAATTTAACCGAGCAATTTACAGCAGGCTCACTCGTGGGGATGGCGGGGAGGGGGGGGGCGCAGAGGGGCTGAGGGCTCACGGGCAGCCGTGGGACATGCTCGTCCCCATCACCACGGGGCAATGCCCACTCCCCCTGGCCCTGCACCCCTCTGCCCCCCAGCACCCCGAGCCTCTCCCCTGAAAAACCCAGCAGCCGGGCGCAGCGGTGCCCTGCCTGTTGCTTCAGCGCACCCGTAATCGCCGCGGGAGGCCAGGTTTATTGGCGGGGCCGTATTCTGCGCCCGAGGTAAAAGCGGCGCCGAGCTGCAGCAGCGGAAGATTTGATTTAGTGCCGCTGTCAGCGGGGACACGGCCCCGCGGCCGCCGCAGGAGCTGTGCGCCAGCGGCTGCCCCCAGCATTAATTCGTGGAGGGCTGTCAGGAGCGTGTGATACGGATGGTGTCGGGCACCGGAGCTTTGGGAAGGTCTAAGGCCGGGCAGGAGGGATGGGAGCTGGGGCTTTGGCCGCCCCTACCTGCGTGGATTTCTGATGGGTGCTGGAGGAGGACAGCTTGTGCCCACGGGGCTCCCCGGGCGAGCACCGGTTGTGCTCCCGGTGCCGTGGTTCCAGCTTGAGCATCCACAGCTCTGCGCTGCCCCGTGCCACGATGCTGTGGCCACCTTGGTCCCCAGCCCCTGCCCTGGGAGCTCAGCCCTGCAGCAACCCCGGGGCAGGATGAGGCCCTGCAGGCAGCCGGGAGAAGCGCCGAGCATCGCTGGTTGCGCATCCCTCCTCCCACACATCGCTGCTCCGTGCCATGTCCCCGTCCTGGGGAGGTCCAGGGATCGAGCAGGTCACGGCCCCGAGCAGAAATGTGCCCAGCTCAGCAGAAAAGCGGTGGAGGTTCCCGCCAGGCTTGGCGGGAAGGGGGGGGGGGGAATAAAATCTGTGCAAAATGTAAAGAACCGCCGGACCTGCTAAATGAATTAACTTGTTAGTGGAATACATCTGCATAAATCTGAATAAATGACGACTCGAAGTCCAGGCCAGGTGCTTGGCAACCCCCTCATCCAGGGAAATGTGAAAGAGGAATAACCATGATGGAAGAGGAGACTTTGCCTGAATCTCTTTGCCTCTCCGAGCCCCGTGTGTCTCCCACGGGTGCGCTCGGTCCGTGCCGAGCTCCTGGTGCCCCGAATCGCTGCGGTGCCGGGGGCAGCCACGGAGCCGCCCCTCGGCAGAGCAGCAGCGAGCAATCGGCGTGACATTTAGGTAAATGCTACAGCCATTTGTAAGTGTTCGTTTCCGTGGGCGCCCCATCTATTACATGACAGCTATTTGCTGAACAGCCTGATGCGCCTTCCTCCGTCTACAGATAAGCTCCTGAGCAGGGGTAGGCTCGGGGCACGGCTCAGGCTGGGGCTTGGTGCGGCAAAACTTCATCTCCAAAAGTGTCCCCGTGCGCAGGACACGTCCAGACAGCTGGGGCTGAGTTTTGCAGCCCGGGGAGCCGCAGAGGGGTGGCTCACAGCCCGCCCTGGTGGCCCCGGTGCCCCAGGGGGACAGGTCGGTGGCTTGTGCAGGAGCCCCTGCAGCCAAGCCCCTGGGTGCGAGGCCTCGGGTAGCAGGAGGCAGCCACAGTACGTGCAGAGCTGAGCTTTAATTTAGCTAAAAGACTTGGAAAGCCGAGTTCTGCCCGCTGAAAGAGCTCCATGAAAAATAACAGCAATGCAAAATAAATAAGGCCCAGGTGCCACAGGTGGGTACTCAGCTTAATCAAACGGTGTCATCACCCAGAAAATGCTCAGCCCTCGCCCCTCTGCCTGCCTTCTCCTCGGGGTGATCCGAGCTGCCTTCTTTTGCTATTGTTTCCCCCTGGGGTCGTTCCTGCTCCTCCTTTTTGCTACCAGCACCCCTCGGCGTGGCTGTGCCATGACCACCTTTTATGCCAGCACACCTCTGAAGCACTTGGGAGAGGCAACAACAGACGAGCGGTGAATGAAATAAAGAATAACAGAAATAATAGAAATAATCAATCACTTTACAGATTCAGGGTCCAGGCTCCGCTGGCCCCGAGGCTGGGGCTGGCAGGTCCCCCACTGCTGCACCTCGGGGATGTTTCCAAAGCCAGCCCTTGCTCAGGACCCAACACCCCGCGGTGTCCCCAGTGCCAGGCGTGCTGGTGAATGGCACGAGGACGGTGCTGGGCAGCAGCACCACGTGCGGCATGCTGTGCTCCCAAACACCACAAATTGCTGCTCCTGCATAGGGCTCGCCGACAGAAAGCCTCTTGCTGAGCTGTCTTTTCATGCTCCCTGCCTCCTAAACAACTTGATCGCGCTTGACTGTAATCCTAAAATGTTTTAATGCTGGTTTATTTTCAAAGCAACACATAATAGCAACGCCTGCTTTCCCTCGCCCCGGATGGCTGGCACGGGCTCAGCGCAGGCAGAGCGAGCGGGGTCCCTGGGGGTCCCTTGGCTGGGATGGGGGCTGGGGACGGTGTGGGGGGCGGCGATGGCCCGGACCCGCTCCCCATCTTGCCCCGTGCGCTCCCAATCTGCTCCTGCCGGCCGCCAGCTGCCGCCAAATTGATGGGGCTCTGCCACGCTGGGCGATCACCATCGATCTCCGGGGAGGAGCGGGGCCGTGCTGCGGCTGTCGCCGCTGGCACCGCACTCCTCTAGGACGCAGGAGGGGAGCGGGAGCTGCCGCAGCTCGCGGGGCTCTCCGTGCATGGGAAACATAATGAACGTTCCCAGGCAGGCAGACGGGCTCCGTGGGGCTGTGCCAGGGGGCTCAGTGCTGATATGGGGTCTGGGCTGTGGGGCAGCGAGCAGGGCACGCTGGTGGCAGTGGGGCTCTCCAGGGACTGTGGGGTGGTGACGGATGGGATCAGCGCAGGTGAGGAGCTCTGCTGGGCTTCAGCATCTGCTGGGTGATTTATTGCTCGCTGGGGTGGGTCTGGAGGATCCAAGTCTGAACGGATTCCACGGGGAGATTTTTCCTGGGCGAGCGTTTGGGCGTCCAGCACAGACCTGGGGCACCGCATGCACTCCACACTGGGCACCCTGAGTTACTGGGGTCCCTCTCACAGAGGGCTTCCTGGCTCCCAGGAGCACCAGAGCTGAAAATAGCTGGGACTCTCAGGGCCCGGACACGTACTTTGACCCCACAGATGTCCCCCTGGTACCCCCGGGGCTGGCTGTGCCGCGTCCTGCCCGTGCCGAGCGAGGCGCTGAGCGCCATCGCACCGCCAGCACCGGCTCTGCTCCTGCAAGCCCTGCCTGCCCCTCCCGGCGCTGCGCCGTGTCATTAATATATCTGTCACAGGGCAAGTTGCAGGCGAGATAATATTGATACAGCCATTAGAGTGCGCAGAGAAGGAGGCGTGCTGCGGGGTGCTGCAGCGCCGGGCCCTGCACGCGCGCAGCTGACGTCGGTGGCACCTGGACCACGATTGTCCCCCCCCCTCCCTGCTCCTCTGGATGCTGCAGGCGTGTGCTTGCTTCCCTGCATCACCCCTGAGGACCGCAGCAAGGTGCTGATGTCCCCATCTTTCACCCCAAAACAGGGGCTGGGCCATGTGCACCCCCCTGTATGGCACCACCTGCGGGCCCCCCACTTTTTGGGGGGGGGGGGTCTGACACTGCCGCTGCCTGCTCCTGCACCACCTTGCGGGAGGGAGCAACGCCGGGAGCCCTTAAAATAACACACAACTCTTTAAGGATGTGAGACCCGTATTAAATCTCGGGGAAAAGGAGCAATTATCCTGTCAGGGAAGGTGATATAATTTGGGAGAGCTAGTTCCGCAGCTGTAATTTTTCCTCCGCCGTTCGCTGCGGCGCGCAGAGCTCTGCCCCGGGGCTGTGGCCTCACCGGCCACCGTGGGAGCTGGTGGCCCTTGGGGACACCTTCCCGGGGCGGCTTTTCCTGCCTCCCCAAAATTCCCCACGGATGTGTGGGGTGCACGGGGTGGTCCCCTGGGTCCTTGTCCCCAGGGGGAGCAGGGCTCTGCGGCACGGTGCCGGTGCCATGGGTGGCGGGGTGCAGGGGGTTAACGCCTCCACCCGTCGGGCTGCTGGGGAGCGTAATTAAGTGCTAACTTGTCATTTTTTTTAATGAAGTACCGGAGCTGGAGATTTATAATTGCTAATGAGCCAGAATAATAATTAGTTGTTTTTTAATGAGGCCGATGATCACTCGGAGGGAGAGAGAGCGCCCGGCCCTGCTTTGGCCTAATTTTTCATCTGCGATGGTGCGGTGTGTCCAGCCACGGGGCTGGTCCTGTCCCCATGTCCCACCAGCTCCGTGCCCACCCACGGGCCTGTCCCCGTGTCCCTGGGTGCAGGACCAGTGTCCCAGCCTGCGGTGCCACCCCGAGGGCCATGGCATCCACCGGGAGGCCAACAGCCTTCCTCCAGCAGGAGGATCTGGCTGCCAAGGTCACCTCTTGTACTGCCACCGTGGTGGCACCTGGGGACCCTGGGGACAGATCCTGCACTGGGGTGGGTGCGGGTTTGGCACTCGCACCCTTTACGTGGTTGTGAGTGCCCGTGGGCACCGGTGGCACCAGGCAGCGTCCCGTCCCCATGCACGGGATGGTAGCACAAGCATCAGATACTAATTAGGTAATTGCAGGTGATTATCTTTAATCAGAGAAAGGGCAGGCCAAGGTGCGGGGAGCCGCCTGGGGAGCCAAGCTCCCCATTAGCCCCACTGCCGGGCCCCGGGGTCGCCAGAGACCCCCGGTCGCCTTCTGGCTCTGCACACCTGCCTTCCTCCCTCCCGACCCCCCCCCTAATTGCGGCAGAAGCCTGGAGAGCCTCCGGTGATTGTGTCTGAAGGATTCATAAATCAGGCAGCAAAATAATGGGGGATCTCTGCGATATTGTTTCAAAGAAAATTAAAAAAAAAAATACAAAAAAAAAAAAAGCAGAGATGGAAGCGACTACACCCAGCAGGGTGGCTTCATACCCCAACCCCCCCTTTTTTTTCCTATGGAAATGGATAATCAAGCCACGCCAGGCAATCTGCAACTTCCTGGAGGCACCCTGCAGCCCCCAGCACGGACCCCAGATGATTTTGGTGATGTTTCTGCCTCCGGGCACTGCCAGACCCCTTGGCACAGCAGCCGGGCTGTGGGGAATCGCAGGAACCATGGCAGGGGTGAGAAGGTCTGGGGGGGGGGGGCGCTCAGCACCAGGACCCCCGCACACGGTCGTGGATTTGGACCCCGCGGGGCAGAGCCAGGCGGCCGCCGTTCACGCTGCCCTGGTTCCTGCTCCTTCACAGGAGCTGAGATGTGACCTTTTTTAATACACCAGGCTGCCACTTCGGAGCCGGGAGCGACTCTGGGAGGAAGAGGTGGGAGAAGGAGAGGTGGGGGGGGGGGGGGGGCGAAGGAGCCGCGCAGCCTCCCCGCGGCACCGGGCTTTGGTAAGGGCTGGGCTGAGCCGGGGATGCTCGGATGTGATCTGTGCTCCTGTGGGGGACAGTGGGGAACCAACACCTCCAGCCCTTGCTGGTGCTTGGAAATCCCTGAATTTCCTGCAGGAAAGGGGATTGCAAGGTGCTGGCCGCGGATGTGGTGCTGGGGGAGGCAGGGGGCCTGGCCCAGCAGGGCTGGAGGACGGGGCAGAGATGGGCGAGTGCCCGTTTAAAAATAAATTAAATTTAAAAATAAATGTAAGCTGTCACGTGCGCAGCACCGGGAGTGAGAGCGGGGCTGGGCAACAACAGGCCCGGTTTGAAATTGCAGCCCTGCGCTGCGCCGCAGACGAGGCCCCGATAATTGCGCTTTCTTTTCTTCCTTTCTTTCCTTTTCCCCCCGCTGAGCTGCAATAATTGGGTGCTGTCGCCCGGGCTCATCCGCTGCTGGCTGCCTGAAAGGAGCTCTGCAATTAGTGAGTGTCACCCTGTAATAAAGGCTTTAATATCCACTGTCACGGCTCATGCTGCAGCCGCTCAGCCCCGTCCTACTCTGCGCAGCCTGGTGAGACTCCTGCATGGCACATCCCATCCCCATCCC
>NC_048910.1:11572597-11589501 GCF_011077185.1 Oxyura jamaicensis | reverse complement strand
GGGATGGGGATAGGATGGGTTGGGTTGGGATGGGTTGGGACCAGACAGGACAGGATGGGACAGGGAGCCCTCCCACAGCCCTGGGGCTGGAGCCAGCCGCCTGTGTTATTAATAGCTTCTCTCCCCATCCGTCCCCCACAGCCTGCTGGCAGCCGGCTGAGTGGAGGGAGGGAGGTGGCTGCGAGCACCAAGACCCATGGGCGAAGCCCCCGTCCTTTCCCTGTCCTAATTTTAGGGCTTTCTGCCTTCCCCAAGCTGCCCCAGGTGTTTGGGGGCTGGCAGGGCTAAGAGGGGTCCGTGTCCCCATGGGGACTGACGTCCCCTGGGTGCTCAGGTGCCAGCGAGGGCAGGAACACTGGAAGCAGGGTTCGATGTAACATTTTGGGGAAAAAAATCAGCCCAGCATCGCTGTGGCTATTGCAGATCCTCCTCAAACGGAGCACATTTCTGCACAGGAGGGGGATAAACTTGGGCGCATCTCCTTCCTCCAGCAGTGTTTCCTTTTTTTTTTTTTTTTAATTTCATTATTAAAGCAAGATGTTGCTGGCGGATCTCGTGCTCCCTTCCCTGTTTTTCCATCAAATAATTCAGCAGAGGAACATCTGGCTGCAGCGAGCGAGGGGGACACCCCCCGCCTGCCGCGGCGGTGCCGAGTTCCCTGCCGCGGCCGGGGGCAGCCAGTAAATGCCACCTGCCAGCGCCGTGCCTGTCACCCCGTGCCACACGGGGACACGGGTGGCAGCAGGGACAGGGACCCGCCAGCATTGCACCCTGTGGAGCAAACCAGAAGAGGGAGAGAGGAGGAGCAGCTGCCACGTCTCTAGCTTGACTTCGTTCCACCCTGAGCTGCTTTTTTGCTGTTGGTTTAATGCTGCGGCCGGCGGGGAGCCGGGATCAGACCGGGCGGCGCTGAGCTGGGCTCCAGCACTCGACAGCCAGAGCCGAGCCCAGGTCTCTGCCAAAGGGCTCGGACCTGTCTGAGGAGGCTGAGCAGCCACAGATTTTGGGGGGTGGCAGGTACCCACGGCACCTGGCAGCCTGGCCAGGCTGGTGCCTTCCTCCCCAGGCTGTGCCCTGTGAAAATAAACATCAGAACGAGCTCGCCCTGCAAATCCGGGGTGTCACGCCTTCCCTCAAAGGGATGAGGGCTGGATCAGTGCCCCCTTGTGCAGCAAAGGGCATCCAGGCTCCTGCTGGCACTGATGGTGGGGACAGCAGGGCAGGGCCGTGCCTCAGTTTCCCCAGCACCACCAGCCGTGGTGACCGGGGCCACTCGGAGCCCCCCCGGCCCTTCCTTCCCCCTACAAAACCACCCCGGCAGCAAAGGATGGGCTTCACATGTGCTCCGAGCCAGCGCCGGTGGATGCTCTGCTGGTAACCATGGCAACTGCCAGGTTTCTCTCTCCTTGCCCTTGCCACTCACCTTGAGGTGCCACCAGGTCCCGGCCACCAGCCGGGCACCCCCACGCAGCTGCCCCAGCGTGCAGGGATGCGGCACCCGAGGGGCCGTGCCGGGACCCCCGGCACCCCCGGCCGGATCCTGGCATCGGGCAGCAGCCTCAGGGTCCTGCCCCGGGCCGGGTGCCCACGGGGAGGAGCGGGGAGCCCCGCGCCAGGCGCACGCAGCAACATCTGCAAGCGTTTACCCAGGCAGCCCGGGCCAGGTCCTGCCAGAAATAGCTCTCGGCGAGCTCTCCCGTGCCAGCAAGTGATGTCATTTGCTTTTATTTCCCTCCCGCCCGCTCCTTCCCGCTGGAGCCACCATACACTTGTCAGCCCTTCGCCGTGCCGGGGCTTTTGCTGCCCGTGCTGACGCAGCCTCGGCGCTGCCAGGCGGTGCCGGCCCCTCGTGCGGACGCGCGCGGCCGATGCTGCCCGCAGCGGGACCAGCCCTGCTCCTTCCTCCGGCAGCGTGGGTGCTGGGGATGCGGGGAAATGTTGGAAATCCAGGCCGATGGCTCCTCCGTAGGGTTGGGGAGCACTGGAGGGGGCCCCACGGAGCCCTGTGGGGTGAGGACACCCTGGGTGCTGCAGGGTTTGATCGGGGAATCCGATGGCTTTGCGGCCCAGCACGGTCCCACAGCCCCGGCTGCTCTTAGCCCGGGGTTCACTTGGCCACCGCTGTGCGAGCACAGGCACAGCTCGGGCTCGGAGGCGGCCAGCTGGCTGCAGGCCCTCGGCTTGCTCCAGCACAAGCGCATGCCTCTGGAGCGACGTCTCCGTGCCGCGAGCCGCCAGCGCAGCCTCTCAGGGCTTGTCTCCATCCCTGCCGCTGCCTCCCCGCCAGCTCCGGGCCGCCAGCCAGCACCGGCGGGTCCCAGGGCCAGGAAGCAGCCTCTCCCCTGGGCTGGGGGCCGCGGGGGTGCAGGCGTCCCGAGGTGCCTCTGCTCGTGGCAAAGCTCCTGCAGAAAGCTCAGCCTGGTCCTGCTGCGTGCACGGGGCTCCAGCACGAAGGGGACCACCGGGCACCGCAGCCCCCCCACCCCAGCGGCTCCTCACTGCTGCAAGTCGCTGTTACAGCTGGAGCTCGTCCTTGTGCCCAACCCGCTGATGCCAGGGAAGGTGGTGATGCATCCAGCCGGGCTGGGGGCACAGCAGAGCGCAGGCAGCATTGCCAGAGGAGGAGCGAGCAGGGACCGGCACGGCCCGAGCACGGCGCCGGGCGTCTGCCAGCACAGCCGCCCCCGCTGCCGCTCGGAAGTGGAGCTTCGTGCGGAGGTTTGCTGCCATTTCGTGGAAAAATGGGTGGAGCGAAACGAATCCTCCTCGTACAGCTCAGCCGGGCAGCCCTGACTGCCTGTTCCTTTCCCCAGTTTCCAGCTCCTCTTCCCAGTGCCGCCTCCCCCAGCAGAGCGGGGGGTGCTTGGAGGTGCTGCGCACCCACACCCGCAGGACTTGGAGCAAAGCCCTGTCCCCTGGCACGGGGTGTCACAGGGGGTCTCAGTGGCACCCAGCCAGCAGGACGTGATCAGACCCACGCCGTCTATGCCAGAGCAGGATTTCTGCCCCACAGTGGCATGGCGGAGGGGGGGGACACGGGGGTCTCCTCACCCTGAATACAGCTGCTGGGGAGCACCCCCTTGGGCGCATGGGGGGCAAAGCCCGCAGCCCCTCCATCATTCACCTGTGTTCCCCCTGGGACGTGCTGGCTGTATCCACCTTTCCCCTTGTCCTCTTCCCCTGCAGGAACACATGGCATCACGTCCTCAAATAATTGCACAATTATGGGCTAATGAGTGCAATTAGATGAGCAGCGCTCCTGTGAGCGCGTGCCAGACCTGTGCCCAGAGCCGCGTCCCCTCCAGCCCCTCGCAGCCCTGCCAGGCACGGCCTGGATGGACACAGGGGGCTGAGCTCAGCACCCTGAAGGGCGCTCACCCCCATGGGCACCCCGAGAAGAGCACAGGGCTGGGTGTGTGAGTTTGCTGGCCCCTTATAGCTGCCTCGACCAGCACACACCTCCCTGCGGGTCACCGCGAGACGGGCACGTGCCCACAGCACTGCGTGGCTCTGCTCTCCTGGCTCTGCAGTGACACTGGTGACATTCAGCACAAAGGGGCTGCCTTTCTCCACGGACCTTTGCTCATCCGCCACGGCTCCTGGCACCTCGGCAGCGCCCCTGGCAGCTCCGTGAGCGGGGCTGGGGATGTGCCAGCGGCCGCAGCCCGGTGCCGGCCGGGAGCAGGGCTATCTGAGGGCTATCCATTTCAATTAGCGCAAGCAGGGAGCGGCTATTAAGTGCCTGGCTATTATGGTAATGGATCTGCTCTGCATGCACGGGGGAAGCCCCGTGCCCTCCCGCCAGTGTCCAATTTTTTATCTTTCATTTCTCCCCTGGGCCTCCTCCCGTACGTGGCATGAAAGAAGAGAACTGTGGATGGCTGCAGCCCACGGGGCGAAGCAGCTCCTCTCCTGCGCCCTTCAGCGCTCCCAGCCCAGGGGCAGGGTGATGGGCGCCTGCACCCCGTGCCTTGGGGTTCATCTCAAAGCAACGGGAAGGGGACCCTGGGTGCGCGGAGGCAGGATGCAGGATGTGGGGTCCTTTCATCTGCTGCCACGCGCTGTCACAACGGGTGCGTAATTGGGCTGCGCTGCACCGGTGCGGCGGCACGCATCCCTCCCGCCCCGCTCGCGGGGAGCCGGACGGGTGACAGGATATTTTCCCGTAATTGGCTTATTTGCTTTCCTTTGTAACTGCGTTGTTGATACAGGAATCACTTACGGTGACACGGCCGTGGGCGGTGTGCGGCTGCTGAATGGGCCCCCCCGCTGCAGGCAGACCCAGATCCGCTGCTGGGGGTGCAGCGTGTGCAGAGCACGTGTGTCCCCAACTGTCCCCAGCACAGGGAGCGAGCAATGAGCCGGGGTGACAGGCGGTGGCCCCCAGGTGCACCCATCCTCCCTGCCACCCCGTGCCAGCACCGTCCCGGTGCCGCCGTGCGGGCAGGGGGCGCGGGGCACAGCGCGTCCCGTGCCAGTGATCGGCTCGGTGCCGCTGTCAGCGCCGCTGCCTGAGCCACGGCGATGCTTATGAATAAATGAAGTGAGAGCAAAGCGTCTGCCTAATGGAATGATGACAAATGTGCACCGAAACCGAAGGGAAAAGGGAACGATTTGAGGAATTCAATTATTTAACAGAAGCTTGTTACTGGTATGCACTGGAGAGCTGTGCCAAGCGCAGTCCTGCGTGCCAGCGGCGGGAGGCATGGGGTGTCCCGAGGTGCCCCATGGGACACTGGGGACTGCACAGGGGACTGCAGGGGACAGGAGCACCCCAGGGTGGGGACCTGGGGGAAACTGGTGGCCAGGGAAATGTGGGCAGAGCAGGGGCAACGCAGGGACAGCATGATCAGCACGGGGACCGCATGGGGAGCGTGAGGGATTCATTCGCACCTCGCCTGGGCTGGCGGGGCCGGGGCAGCCTCGCTAGGGAGGTGCAAATGGATTCAGCGGGAGGCCGGTGCTTGCTGCAAACCCCCCTTTGCTCGGCTGAACTGCAGGCAGCTGAAAGTGGCTCAGGGCCTGATCCTGCTCAGCAGGGCCCTGCACACTGCGGTGCCCATGGATGCCGATCCTGCGGTGCGTGGTGACCAGTCCAGCCCCAGAGAGGTTGGGGTTTAACGTCACATTGCTCAGCGCCAGACCTCGTGCAAGGGACTGTGCATTTCAGGCAGTCTGTGTCACCAGCACCCAGCAACCTGTGTCCCCACGGCCAGGTTGGGGTCACTTCTGCATGGCGCAGGGGATGAGGGGCACAGACGGGGGCTTGGATGGCTCCGTTCTTCCCTTGGGGAGTCACAGCGGTGATGGGCACCACTTCTTCCACCCTGTACCATCGCAGGGAGCCGTGGATCAGCGCCCGTCCCTCTCCCTCGTGCAGCTGGCAGTGACAGAACCTGGCAGGGGTCGAGAGCGTGTCAACACGGGCAGGCTGCTGGCAGGGGCCGCGGGCTCTGGCAGCCAGCTCCCTGCGCACGCCCGGCTGCTCGCTGCGCTGCCTGGGGACCGCTCGCTGCCGGCTTGCATATGCTGCGAGGCGACTCGCTTTGTTCCCCTCCAGCCTCCTTTGGCTGCAAGCCACCAGCGCCCGGGACCGAGCCAGGGCAATGACATCCCGGCACAGCCCCGCTCCCACTGGTCCTGCTGGGAGGGGGCACGCGGCGTTGCATGGAGCAGACCCCGTATGAGCCCCCGCATGGGTTCTGGGGGACGTGCTCCTGTGCCAGCAGGCGCTGGCAGCTCGGTCACTGATGGAGCGAATGTGAACCTTGCACAGGTGGCTGAGCGGTGACAGCCGGTCACCTTCAGGGGGACAAGCAGTGCTGGAAGGAGGGCCCGTCCCCTGCCGAGGCAGGGAGGGAGCAGCAAGAACGTCCCTGCTAATCGTCAGGGGCACTGTCAGCAGGAGCCGTCGGGTGTTCAGATGCTGGCATCTCATGAGCACGACCCTGGTGCTTCCAGGTGCCCGTGCACAAGCGGGCTGGGTGCCACCACTGAGCCCCACAGTGTCCCCGTGCCCCCTCCCCAGGCCCCCAGCAGAGCCCAGCGGGCTGGGCACCCATCTGGAGAGAGGACAAACGCCAGCATCAATCAGAGCCGGGAGCGGGAGTGCAGCCGGGTGATTTAGGTGACTGGTCACTGCCGTAACCGATGATGAGCTGCGAGTCGAGGAGAGAGAAATAAGGAAGCGACACAGCCTGGCGTCTGTTTGCATAAACTATCTTATCCGCACAGAGGATACGGCACCGGGGGAGGTGATAAATCCCCCTCTCCGCGGCTGTGCGCGGAGATTAGATGGCTTTTGAAGCAAGGCAGTGGCTCAGCCGTGAGTTACTGGCGGGGAGAGCGCTCGTGTAGACAGCGGGGTGGGGGTCCTGGGTTGCGAGGGCCCCGAGGATGCCGGCTTGTGGAAGGATGTGACTGAGATGTGCAGGGGACCCCCTGCCCCCCCCAGTGCCATCCCATGTCAGGGCCACACTGCGACGCCTTGCAGAGCCCGGTGGGGGTGGCACCACGCCACACCAAGCGAGCCCCCCGCCTCCATCCCTCCCGGTCCTTCCATCTTTCTTTAGCTCTCATTTGCGAGCGGGCTGCAGCCCAAGCGAAGGCACGAGGAGGAAATATGAGCCAGCTTCGCCGGAGCTGGGTATTTCATTACCTGCACACCTGTTCCCCAGCGCCATATGGGCAGAGCTAAATAGGCGGTAATTGTTTATCCAGAAGCGGCTCGGCGATGCGGCGAGAGCCGTCTCCCAAGGAGTCACCTTCCCCTGCAGCTCTGGGGCAGGAGCCCAGGCACGGCTGGCACCGGCGCAGCCCCCGCGGAGCACCCCCGGTGCCGTGGGATGTGCGATGGGTGCTGCTGCTCGCCCCAGCCTTGGCACCTCTGTCTGCTTCGTGCCAGCTCTGCGGGCTCCCCGTCCCACCCAGGGCTGTCTGCTTGCCGGGGGGAGGCTGTGCAATCCCAGCCGTGCGCCCCCGGCCAGGCCTTGGTGGCACAGGGTGATCGCTCCCCCCTCTGCCGGTGGCCGAAGCCTGTCCTGGCTCTTGGAGGTGGCTGAGCTGAATGCAGAGAGGAAGGAAGGGTGTCCTGGTGCCTCAGCTCCATGCTTTGCTCCCGGTGCAGTGAGGAGGCCGTGTTGCTTTTGGGGACAATTAATCATGGGCCAAATAAAAGCATTTATTCGCACCAAGCCGTCCTTGGGCAGGCGGGGAGCCACGTGCTGTGGTCCGCCTGCCTCCTTGGTGCCGTGTCAGGGAATTGCTCTCCCCCGCCGCTCCGAGTTTACATTTCTCTCCTCTGCTCTCCCTCGGCTGTGTAAATTTCCCCTCTTTGTATTTAGGCGCACGAGCCGCTCTCCATCCCCAGGCCCTGATGCTCACGTAGCCGAGCTCGGCAGACGATTTGCGCAGAAATGATGTACGACCCGCTCGCTCATCGAAGTTCGTGGCTAAGGCTGTGGCTGCGATTTCTCTGCGGGGAGAAGTGATGGCTTTGAGGAGGGGGAGCCTCCTCGCACGCTCGCTCTCGGCTGTTTTGATCGTGCTGTTTGAGGAGGGGCTGGGGCGCGGCGGCAGCACATCCTGGCACCACTTGCCTGCTGGAGGTTTCGTTTTTCCCTTTAAATGAGGTTTTTAAACAGCTCCGCAAATCGATCCCCAGTCACCCATTGCCTTGCTTCTGCCTTGGGTTAATGGCAGGCAAACGGGTCCCCCGCTCCCAGGCAGGAGCACAGGCTCTGCCCGGAGGCTGGTGCTGGCAGCGGAGGCTGCACGGCCCCGTGTGAGCCTGGGGGGCACAGATCTGCCCCGTGTGCGTGTGTGTGAGCAACCTGTGTGTGCACGGAGCCTCCCCGTGTGCCACATCTGCGTGCACGTGTGCCGGGACGTGCCGTGCATGTGTCTGCACATCCATATTTCTGAGCGTGCGCCCTCGCTCTCTCTCTCTATACGGGTGTGCATAGCTTTATGACATCTGAAATAGAAAAGACAATTGGATGTCAAAACCTATCCGAGGAGCCCATTTATACCCAACGACTTTTATGGGATTCCCACTGATTGATTCAGGCCCCATAAAACTTCCCGCAGCAGCTCCCACCCCTCGCAGCCTCCCCGCACGACGGCGGCGTGATGGACTCCCCGGCCGCACCGGGATGGGGTCAGGGAACCCAGGGCCGTGCGGCTGATTTCCAGCTCCCCCCCCCTGCAGCCGTGCCAGATAACGGATGCGGCGCATGTGCCGCGGTGGCAGGGGCTCCGCCGCCGCCATCCATCACGCTGTCAAAGCATCAATCAGGACGGCGGCCACGGCGGGGCCCCCGCAGCCCCCTCCGCGGGGGGCCGCGGCTTTCCGTTCGGAGCCGCTTTTGTCTCCTCGCAGAGGTGAACCTCGCGCTCTGCTGATGCCCACGTATTAGAGGCAGGAGCCTGCCCCCCCGTCACCATCCCGGTGGGACAATGGCTCTCACCCAGTGCCGGTGCTGCAGGGTGCAGGCTCCGCAGAGTCCCCGCAGCCCCCCGGAGACCCCCGGTGTCCGAGGTCCGAGCGGGAGCTGCGGGCGGCGGCGTGCCGTGGAGATGCTGTGGGTGTGTGCGGGAGGGATGGGGATGCTCTCGCCTGAGGCTCGCCAGCATCAATCACCGCAGCAGCTCTCGGGTAATGGGCAGCAGGCAGATTGGGGAAGGCACTGAATCTCCACGTTGACACAGTGCATCACTGTCAAACTCCAGGAGCGAGGAGGGGAGCCTGGCTGGCAGGAATTGGGATGGGGACACGCCTGCAGAGCGGCCGGTCCCCAGTCTTTGGAACACGCCAGGTTGTGTCCCCCACCCGGGACAGGAGAGGGACACAGGGCTCAGCCCTGTCCTGCATTTATCTGCAAGAAAACCCAGCAAACCTCTTTACAAACGAATGCGCAGCTGCAAAGGTCCCCATTATCCGTGCAGACAGCACACGGGATCGGTGGCTGTCCCTGGGGCGGGCATGGCCGG
This sequence comes from Oxyura jamaicensis, assembly GCF_011077185.1. NCBI lineage: Eukaryota > Metazoa > Chordata > Aves > Anseriformes > Anatidae > Oxyura > Oxyura jamaicensis. The sequence goes on along the minus strand of NC_048910.1, from coordinate 11,580,510 downwards.
GGGGCTGGTGCAGGTCCCCCTGTGTCACCGGGAATCAGGCACGCTGTGCAAGCCCTGCAAAAGTCGGCGCGAGGCTCGACACATCCCGCTGGCCTTGTTCGCAGGGTGCTGGCCCAGCGCCATCGCTCCTCGCTGCGGGGGGAGCCGTGGTGGTGACAGACCCTCCCCGGCGTCCCCGAGCTGCTGGCACTTGTCGGAGCCACTCGGGCAGCCGCTGCCCGGCAGCGCTCTCCTTCCCCTGGCTGAGCACGCTGACCTTTCCCTTTCCCTTTCCCAGCATTTCGCGGCTCAGCCCCCAGCCCGCTGCTCCTGCCAGCTGCAGCGAGGAGCGGGGGGCACGGGGGGGCTGCTAGAGATGGGCAGCCCGATCCCTTCCCCCCTCTGCTCTCCTCCCAGCCCTCTCCTCCCCGGCACTCATCCGGCACCTATGAATATTTATACCTCCCGGTGTGCAGTGAGAGCTTGGACACAATCAGGACACTGGAATCGTTACGCAGGGGCTGCCGGCGTGTGCCCGGTGAGGGGGGCACCTGCGGCACCCAGGCGGCAGATGAGGGTGAAAGGCAGAGCCTGATCTTCCTGCTCCATGGAGAGGATGGAGGACACGGCCCCGGGACTCCCGAAATTTGGCCTGAAGAAGCCCGGCGCAGCCTCCTTTCTGTGCAGGCCACCAGATTTCAAGAGCACGGGAGCGCAGCTGCTGCGTCGCCATCGCATTGCCGCTGTGCTGCCGTTGCATTGCAGCTGCACAAAGTCCTGGATGAATCCCCCTGCCCCCTGCAGCCCGGAGCCCTGGCCGCATCCTGACGCCTGCGGAGCCCCTCGGCAGCACGGCCCTGGGGCTGGCGCTCAGCCCCGGGAGTCACGGGAAGGGCAGGCACACGCCGGCTCCGCCGTGCACCGCGCGGGGCGACATCTTCCCACCCCCTTTTATAAAAAGCAACGCTCCTGTAATAAAGAATTTAATAACCCGCTGTGCCTGTGTGGATAGAAAACTCATTTGTTTAATAGGCAGCAGTTTGGCTTTGTCATGTTCATTTAGTTTTTAATGACGCACAGTTGTGCCAATATTGATTTTAGCTTATAGGGACTCAAAAAATTTACTATCTGGAATTATCTGAAATGTAGCCGTTTTATCCGGCAGTCAGGAAGACGGATCGCTCCCCCGCCTCGCTGCCGGGGCCGGCACGGCTGCACAAGCTGCTCGCGATGGGCTCCACGTGGCCCTGAGCCTGTCCCCACCTCGCCAGGCCGCTGGGGACACGGGGCAGGGCTGGGCTGCAGCCCCCGTCCCCGCGGATGCCCCAGGTCACCCGGCTGAGCGCCGCCAGCTGCTGGTGCTGGCCGGCCCCGCGCATGGGGAAACTGAGGCAGGGGGCAGGGGGGTGGCCCTAGGTCAACCTCTGCCTCCAGGGAGAGGATTGGGTGCGTGCCGGGCTCTCCGCCTGCCTTTCGTGAGGCTGTTTGGGGTGGAAAGAAACATTTTGGTGGATCTGGGACCAGAGCTGGCTCCTGGGGGCTGCAGGCGGTGAGCCCCCGGGTAACCAGGGGGTGCTGGGGGCAGAAGCAGCCCCATGGCTCCCCACTGGCAGCCCTCGCAGCACATCCCTGCCTCGCCTGCTCCAGCCCGGAGCTGTCTCCATTTCCTTGGCTCATTTTTAATGAGTCAGCAGTCGGTGCGCAGCCTGTCCGTCCCCCCCCCGCCTGCCCCTCCTCGGCTGCTCGCTGCGCGGGGTGACAATTGGCAGCAGATCGCATCGACAGGCTCTTATTGAGCGGAATTACTCGGCAGGAACCGGCCACGATCCATTTCCCACATGTCTGAGCACATCTCTGCGCCCGGCCCCGGGGGGAACGTGGCGATGGCTCGGGGTGCACCCCCCTGCCCAAAACCCGGCAGAGGGGAGAGCCGGAGGGGCGCAGAGCCCACAGCCATCCTGCTGGGTGCTGGGCACGGGGAGGGGGCTGCGCAGAGCCCCCCATGCCCGGGTTCCCCCGGGGTCCTGATCCCAACCTGACTTTTTGCCAGTGCGCGCGGAGTAATTCACTTTGAGGTTTTGCTGCTGTTAACAGGATTGATTGAGGAGCCGGTAATTGCATCTCCCTTAAATGCCCCTGGGGCTTTGCGGGCACACGGGCAGGGGTAAGGAATGGCTGGTATTTGGGGTGGGGAGGCTCTGGGAGCCCCGCAAAGCAGTGTGCTCCCCTCCCCAGCTCCCCACTTGTGCCCAGTCCCCTTTGCCGGTTCAGCAGCGCTGCGGCAGCCAGCCACACCAGGCACGGCGATTCATGCTCAGCATTATTCACTATGCAAGCCTGTAAATATATTATTTACTATTTCTACTATTATTATCCATTATTTATGACCTAATGCTGTAGTGCTGGAAATCAGTACAGCACCTGAAGTGCCCTGTGCTGGGAAAGCACCCACCAGGTGATGGAGAGCCCCCGCACCGCGCCGGGCTGGAGCACCGAGGCTGGGGCTGAGCTGGGCAGGCACGGTGAGGTGGGGGAACCTGGGGTGTGGGGGGCACATGGGGGAAGGGTGGACGTGGCCTCGCTGGAGGAGATGGTTCCTGCAGCAGCAGCATGTGGAGAGCCAGCAGCGTGACCCACATGGCGTGGTGAGCAGGCGAGCGAGCCCCGCTGAGTGTCACGGCACACGAGGACACGTGGGGCTGGACCCGATGGCCATGGGGAGCAGCCCCCCACTCTGGGCATTCCTCTGTCGTTTTCAAATTACAGCATATCAGGGACCAAAACAGCCCGCCATGGGCATGTAGTGGAAGGAGCCAGCAGCCCCCCGCCCTTGTTCTAGTCGGGGGCCTGATCCTGCACGAGGCACGGCGGCGCCCAGCGAGGTCCCCGTCCTTTGCTGTGGCCTGTGACCCTGTCAGCGAGGGGACAGGGCTTCCCCTCCCCTCCGTGTCAGCCAGGGCAGGAGGCTGGCACAGGGGGATGCCGAGGGGCTGAGCACACAGGTGCGTTACATCGCCCCGCTGAAGGCAGACCTATTAAGTCTGAGCCAGGGGGGGCTTGGAGGTGCCTGCAAGGCTGGGACCAGAAGCCTGGGAAGGAGCAGGAGGAGGCTGAGCTCTGTGTGGAGCCCGGTGAGGACTGGTAAGAGGGGTTTTGCCTCTTGTTTCTCTCTTTGTGCTGCTGCTGTGAATTGGAGTGCCCAGGGCCGAGGTGGGTCTGCGTGGCTCTGCGCACACCTCGGTGCGGCAGTTCCGAGGCCAAGGGGTGCTGCAGGGAGCTTGGGTGGCTTTGATTTGTGCTCCTGAAAAGGGAGCTGGCGTCCTACCAAGTGCTTTGCTTTTGGGTATGGTGTGTCCATCAGAAAACCCTCCTCTGAGTTTCAGACACGTGGGGAGCTGGGGGCTGGAAGCGTGGTTACTGCGGGTGCCCTGCCCGGGGGCACGGAGCTGGAGGGGCTGAGACCCAGGCAGCTCACGGCGCTGCCAGCACACGAGGCTCGGCAGTGAGCACCTCAAAAACCTCAACTTGTGGCTGCTGGCGATTAAGTGAGAGCCTTGGATCCAGCTCCCAGCCAACCCGGCCGGTCCCCAGCTGCCATTACTGAGAAGCACTCAGGAAGGCGGCCTTTAAATGTTAAGCAACCATTTAAAATGAGCCAAAGCCTTAGTTTAAATTTTTAATCTCTTGATTTAAAAGTCAGCCTTGCGGCTGGGGCTGCCGGCGGAACCCGGTGCTGGCCCTCGGGCATTTCCGTGCCGGTGGCTGCGGTGTGGGGCCGCGTTTCACCTTCATCCTGCCTGCACGAAGAGGAGCCAGCTTTCCCCAGACCCATCCTGGGGGCTCCTCTCGGCTCCTTGCAGCCTGCAGGAAAAGCACAGCTCAGCTTTGGGGTGGCGGAGGAGCCGTTGCCGTGTCCAAGCCTCAGCAGTGACTTCGGGGTGGGGAGCCAGCCCCACAAAGCCCGCATGCAGGGTGCTCGTTAGCCCTAATAACAGGGGAGGGCTGTGGGGCTCGTGGTCCCTGGGCTGCGGTTTGGGCTGTTTGCTTTAACGCGGGCATGTTTAGAAATGCTTCTGCTCCCCGGTAGCTGCTCCAGAGGAGGATTTCTCCGTGGCTGGAGAAGGGCTGAGGAGTCTGGAGCTGTCAGAGCAGCGTTTCCCCGCTGTGGGGCTCGAGGAGCCTCCTGCCTGTCGCAGCGCTGGGGTCCTGCTGAGCCCCCATGGGGAGAGGGGCTGGTGGCTGCCCCCTGCCCTGCCCCGAGCTGCGGGGGGGAGCTGATAAAAGCTCTGTGCTGGAGCGAAGGCTCCTGGTTGTGCCTGCTTCCCAGCGGAGGACGGCTGTGGGGATGAACGCCGCCTCCTCTCACACCTCCGGCGTGGTGGGGACTGATGGCGTGAGGGTGGAGCAGAGCTGGGGAGATGTTTCCCTGCTCCGGGGAGTTTCTGGCTCGTTCCCAAACCACTGCTCGCCACGGGGAGAGAAGGATCCTGCTCAGAAATGGGGCAGGAAGATGTCCCTGCGTTGCTCTGCCAGCTCAGGAGCCCCTCGGCTCTGCAGTCCCTGCACGGAGTGTGGGGACATGCGGCTCAGGCTCATGGAGGGTTTGAAGGAAGGTCTTAATTGGGCTGAGACGCCCCGAGCAGCTGATGCTGGGAGAGAGCTCCCAGCTGGGAAAGGGAGCGGAGCTGGCAGGTAGAAGGCGTTCGCTCCTCTTGCTATTCCTTCTCCTGGTATTTTATTTTAAAGTCATCAAATATTAAAGATGTTTCTGTTCCGAGCTGGTTCGGAGGCCCTTTGCACAGCATCCGGGGGCAGCGTGGAGCCCCGTTTGATGCCCTTCAATGGGGAGGCAGCTTCAGCCCTGCTGAGAGCAGAGCATCTGCGGCGTGCAGCCCTGCCCGGGGGCTGGGAAACCATCCCGCAGCCCGAGGTGTGCGGTGGCTGCCTCGCCCCGCGCTGCCCGGGCTCTCCTGGGGAGCAGGGAAGTGCCCGAAGCCCAGCTTTAAAGAGAGGAGCTCGCAGAGCAGAGTCTGCTCGTGGTCTATGGAACCACCTTGAATTCACCCCTCCAGGAGAGCAGATGCTTCTGGAGGGGGGGGGGGGGAAAAAAAAAAAATGGAAAAACAAAACGCAACTTCCAATCTTAATTACGAAGGAGAAGTATGGGGGAGCCTCGCCGCAGCCAGTCAGTTATCCTGGCTGCTAGGAACGTGCGCCTTATTGCTAGTCTGGGTATGTCTGGCTTCAGCTTCTGCCGGTGGGAGCTTGTTATACCTCTATCTGCGAGACTGCAGAGCCTCCATTATCCAATTTCTCTTCCCTGCGCCGGTGCCGACAGCCTGTGGTTACATCTGCCGCCTCTCCCCTCGGATGGCAGGGGAGGGCTGGGGGGCTTCCAGCCCCTTCCTGGAGCTCTGGGGGCCCTGCGTCCCCGTGGCAGCCAGGGACAGGAGGTGGCACGCTGCTTTCTTGCTCAGGGAGCTGTGACGGTGCTGAGAGAGCTGGGGCCTCGTCTGAGGAAGACAAGGGGTGCCGAGGACGGCTGAAAGAAGCTCTTGGCTGTTGTCCTGTAGCCTTTGGATAGTGCTGACTCTTGGTCCCCAAAGCGCCTGACATCTGAGCAAAGACTTCTACATTTCAAACAGCCTTGATCTTTTTTTGGAACTTGCCTTGGTTTCAGACAAGAGTTTTTTAATTCAAGCCTAGCGACGTATTTTGGGTTTGACTTTGATGCGCCCTCTTCAAGCAGGAGGCAAAATAACAGCTTTCAGCTCTACAAATAGGCCTGAGGCTGCCTTCTGCTGCCTGCGGGGCTGCGCAGGGCAAACCCCTCATTAGCTGAGGCCCCGAGCAGCAGCCGGTGGCCGTGCGGCTTCTGTTGGGGGCTGGAGCCCCCTGCTCTGGGAGACAGCAAAGGGGGTTTCTGGAGGGGAGCTCAGAAACTTCCCCCCCCCATGTGCCCTTGGAGACCTGCGCCTTTTCACCCCTTCCAGAATCCTCTCGGAGAGGCGAGAGTCGTGCAGCCGGCTCGCAGCTGGTCTGTGCACGAGCCTCAGCGTAATGACAAGTGACACTGCCCTGCATCGTAGCTCAGGAGCTGGGATGCTTGATAGGCCACGGGGTGTTGCCGGAGGGTTGGGGCAAAGCTGATGCCAGATGGAGAGATGGGGTGGGGGTGCACAGATATCGCCTGGTTTGTGCCGGGGTCACGGGGACTGGGGCAGCGTGGGTGCCGCCAGAGCTGGGCGCCCTCTCTGCGGTGTGCCAACGTTGCCCAGGGAAGGTGTCAGCTTTTCCAGCCACCCCTGGAAACAGCTACGGGGCTGCGTGCGGGAACTTGCTCCTGCTCGGAGAAATCATGGCAGAGGAGAGCTGGCATGGAGCAGGCAGGGCTGGGTGGGAGCGTTGCTGCGAGATCCAAACTCTTCCAGTCCACCCGGGTGGCTGTGGGGAGCCAGGTACCTCTGAGAGCAGGCAATAAAGGGCTCACACCTTGGCAAGATTAATGGTAATAACCATAAATCAGCACTGGCAGCAGGGGCAGGTGCTGAATTTATGGCCCTGGAGACAGGAATTCCAGTTCTTTCAGGAACAAAGCCCTGACCCTGCGGGGGGCTGGGAGCGTGCTGAGCGCTCTCGCGGCTGCTCCCCGCCGCAGCACGTGTTAGTGCTGCGGCACCGGGCTCCAAGCCCCCCGCGGGGTGCTGCGCTCGCCCCTGGCAGGGCAGCCTTCCTCCCCGCTGGTTCCAGCCCGCGCTGGGGAACACCTCCTCGAGGGGCGAGCCAGGCTTGCAGCCTCCCACAGCACATCGATCCCTGTCGTCTCGGTTGAGAATGCCAGCCACGGAGCTGATTAATGCTGGGGTGGGCAAGTGCTGGGTTATTGTTCAGTCTTGCCTTGAGAGGTCGATGGGAAATTTGGCAGTAGCTCTCCAAACACGCAACATTGTCGCCCTGAGCCCTGTGCATGATTTACATGTGAGCCTATACCACGTAGTGAAAACGCATGCCGGTGCCCAGGCACCAACACGCAGTTGTACAAGGCTCGTGTGAGAATGCTCCCCCTGTCCCTGCCCTGATTTGACCCTCTGGTGCTGGGCCTGGCTTCAGACTAATCTGCCCGTGCTCTCACCCTGATCCTCAATAGGTCCCTTGGCTCAAAGGTACTGCCCGTGCTCAGGAGGCTGATCCGGCATTCAGGGTGGGTGTTTCCTTCTATGTGAACGGCTTGGGTCCTTGGGTGTTAACGCTCAGTTGCAGCCCTGACTGAGCTGCTCTTCCTCACCAAATGCGAGGCACTGTACTGACATAAAGCAGTCATTTTTGAAGGATGTGTGATCAAGGCCTGATCCTGCTGGGAGATCTGGGCTTGAGGAGTTGCAGGATTGGGCCTGAAGAGGTGGTATGTTATTTGGGAGGTGCCGTTGGCTCGTCTCTGGGGTTCGAGCTTCTATTTTTTTCCAGAACCCTGTACCGTTTGCGTGGATAATTTTGTGGCAGCGAGTTCGGCTTTTGTGCTGCCTCGGGGCCCGCACTCTGTCCCCTTCCTGCAAAACGGGGGCTGGGTGCAGATGCTGTGAGCGCTGTCGAAGGGGGGGCAGCGGGGAGGGGGGCGGCTCCAGGCGCCTGGCGAGGCGAAACCTGCGGAGGGGCAGCTCCTGCTGCCGCCCCAGCCGGGGGCGGCGGGCTCGGCCGGACATTTTGGGGGCGGGGGGTACCCGCTCCGCACCAACCGGGGGCGGCCGGAGGGGACGCGCCCGCTTTCCCCCCCGCCCCGCGGCTCCGTGCGCGCCCGGCCGCGGCCGCTGGGTAGCGCTCGGAGCCGCGCCGACTCCCCGCCTCCCCTGCTCGGGCTGCCCCCGGCTCCGCCGAGCCCCGCCGCCGCGGCTCACTCGGCCGCCGCGCCGCGCAGGAGGAGCAGGCAGCCGGCCGGA